>NW_025767595.1:0-52842 GCF_003918875.1 Haliotis rubra
CAGCTATGTATATGAGAGCTGTATATCTCTGCTTCATATGTACAGACACATGGCGGCTATAGAGAGGGTTCATCACAGCTATGTATATGAGGAGCTGTATATCTCTGCTTCATATGTACAGACACATGGCGGCTATAGAGAGAGGTTCATCACAGCTATGTATATGAGAGCTGTATATCTCTGCTTCATATGTACAGCATTGGACACATGGCGGCTATAGAGAGAGGGTTCATCCTAGCTATGTATATGAGAGCTGTATATCTCTGCTTCATATGTACAGACACATGGCGGCTATAGAGAGGGGTTCATCTTAGCTATGTATATGAGAGCTGTATATCTCTGCTTCATATGTACAGACACATGGCGGCTATAGAGAGGGGTTCATCCACAGCTATGTATATGAGAGCTGTATATCTCTGCTTCATATGTACAGACACATGGCGGCTATAGAGAGGGGTTCATCCTAGCTATGTATATGAGAGCTGTATATCTCTGCTTCATATGTACAGACACATGGCGGCTATAGAGAGGGTTCATCATAGCTATGTATATGAGAGCTGTATATCTCTGCTTCATATGTACAGACACATGGCGGCTATAGAGAGGGGTTCATCACAGCTATGTATAAGAGATGAGAGCTGTATATCTCTGCTTCATATGTACAGACACATGGCGGCTATAGAGAGGGTTCATCACAGCTATGTATATGAGGAGCTGTATATCTCTGCTTCATATGTACAGACACATGGCGGCTATAGAGAGGGTTCATCACAGCTATGTATATGAGAGCTGTATATCTCTGCTTCATATGTACAGACACATGGCGGCTATAGAGAGGGTTCATCACAGCTATGTATATGAGAGCTGTATATCTCTGCTTCATATGTACAGACACATGGCGGCTATAGAGAGGGTTCATCACAGCTATGTACATGATGAGAGCTGTATATCTCTGCTTCATATGTACAGACACATGGCGGCTATAGAGAGGGGTTCATCACAGCTATGTATATGAGAGCTGTATATCTCTGCTTCATATGTACAGAGACATGGCGGCTATAGAGAGGGGTTCATCCTAGCTATGTATATGAGAGCTGTATATCTCTGCTTTCATATGTACAGACACATGGCGGCTATAGAGAGGGGTTCATCTCAGCTATGTATATGAGAGCTGTATATCTCTGCTTCATATGTACAGACACATGGCGGCTATAGAGAGGGTTCATCCTAGCTATGTATATGAGAGCTGTATATCTCTGCTTCATATGTACAGACACATGGCGGCTATAGAGAGGGGTTCATCTGCTTCATATGTACAGCTATGTATATGAGAGCTGTATATCTCTGCTTCATATGTACAGACACATGGCGGCTATAGAGAGGGTTCATCCTAGCTATGTATATGAGAGCTGTATATCTCTGCTTCATATGTACAGACACATGGCGGCTATAGAGAGGGTTCATCCTAGCTATGTATATGAGAGCTGTATATCTCTGCTTCATATGTACAGACACATGGCGGCTATAGAGAGGGTTCATCTCAGCTATGTATATGAGAGCTGTATATCTCTGCTTCATATGTACAGACACATGGCGGCTATAGAGAGGGTTCATCATAGCTATGTATATGTATAGAGCTGTATATCTCTGCTTCATATGTACAGACACATGGCGGCTATAGAGAGGGTTCATCACAGCTATGTATATGAGAGCTGTATATCTCTGCTTCATATGTACAGACACATGGCGGCTATAGAGAGGGGTTCATCACAGCTATGTATATGAGAGCTGTATATCTCTGCTTCATATGTACAGACACATGGCGGCTATAGAGAGAGGTTCATCACAGCTATGTACATGAGAGCTGTATATCTCTGCTTCATATGTACAGACACATGGCGGCTATAGAGAGGGTTCATCTCAGCTATGTATATGAGAGCTGTATATCTCTGCTTCATATGTACAGACACATGGCGGCTATAGAGAGGGGTTCATCCTAGCTATGTATATGAGAGCTGTATATCTCTGCTTCATATGTACAGACACATGGCGGCTATAGAGAGGTTCATCCTTAGCTATGTATATGAGAGCTGTATATCTCTGCTTCATATGTACAGACACATGGCGGCTATAGAGAGGGTTCATCTTAGCTATGTATATGAGAGCTGTATATCTCTGCTTCATATGTACAGACACATGGCGGCTATAGAGAGGGGTTCATCACAGCTATGTATATGAGAGCTGTATATCTCTGCTTCATATGTACAGACACATGGCGGCTATAGAGAGAGGGTTCATCACAGCTATGTATATGAGAGCTGTATATCTCTGCTTCATATGTACAGACACATGGCGGCTATAGAGAGAGGGTTCATCACAGCTATGTATATGAGAGCTGTATATCTCTGCTTCATATGTACAGACACATGGCGGCTATAGAGAGGGTTCATCTTAGCTATGTACATGAGAGCTGTATATCTCTGCTTCATATGTACAGACACATGGCGGCTATAGAGAGGGGTTCATCCTAGCTATGTATATGAGAGCTGTATATCTCTGCTTCATATGTACAGACACATGGCGGCTATAGAAAGGGGTTCATCATAGCTATGTATATGAGAGCTGTATATCTCTGCTTCATATGTACAGACACATGGCGGCTATAGAGAGGGGTTCATCCTAGCTTTGTATATGAGAGCTGTATATCTCTGCTTCATATCACGGTACAGACACATGGCGGCTATAGAGAGGGGTTCATCCTAGCTATGTATATGAGAGCTGTATATCTCTGCTTCATATGTACAGACACATGGCGGCTATAGAGAGGGGTTCCTTTCAGCTATGTACATGAGGGCTGTATATCTCTGCTTCATATGTACAGACACATGGCGGCTATAGAGAGGGGTTCATCCTAGCTTTGTATATGAGAGCTGTATATCTCTGCTTCATATCACGGTACAGACACATGGCGGCTATAGAGAGGGGTTCATCCTAGCTATGTATATGAGAGCTGTATATCTCTGCTTCATATGTACAGACACATGGCGGCTATAGAGAGGGGTTCATCCTAGCATTGTATATGAGAGCTGTATATCTCTGCTTCATATCACGGTACAGACACATGGCGGCTATAGAGAGGGGTTCATCCTAGCTATGTATATGAGAGCTGTATATCTCTGCTTCATATGTACAGACACATGGCGCCATAGAGAGAGGTTCCTTTCAGCTATGTATATGTGAGCTGTATATCTCTGCTTCATATGTACAGAGACATGGCGGCTATAGAGACGGGTTCATCTTAGCTATGTACATGAGAGCTGTATATCTCTGCTTCATATGTACAGACACACATGGCGGCTATAGAGAGGGGTTCATCACAGCTATGTATATGAGAGCTGTATATCTCTGCTTCATGTGTACAGAGACATGGCGGCTATAGAGACGGGTTCATCTTAGCTATGTATATGAGAGCTGTATATCTCTGCTTCATATGTACAGACAGACATGGCGGCTATAGAGAGGGTTCATCCTCAGCTATGTATATGAGAGCTGTATATCTCTGCTTCATATGTACAGACACATGGCGGCTATAGAGAGAGGTTCATCACAGCTATGTATATGAGAGCTGTATATCTCTGCTTACATATGTACAGACACATGGCGGCTATAGAGAGGGGTTCATCCTAGCTATGTATATGAGAGCTGTATATCTCTGCTTCATATGTACAGACACATGGCGGCTATAGAGAGGGGTTCATCCTAGCTATGTATATGAGAGCTGTATATCTCTGCTTCATATCACGGTACAGACACATGGCGGCTATAGAGAGGGGTTCATCCTAGCTATGTATATGAGAGCTGTATATCTCTGCTTCATATGTACAGACACATGGCGCCTATAGAGAGGTTCCTTTCAGCTATGTATATGTGAGCTGTATATCTCTGCTTCATATGTACAGAGACATGGCGGCTATAGAGACGGGTTCATCTTAGCTATGTACATGAGGACTGTATATCTCTGCTTCATATGTACAGACACATGGCTCCTCTCTATAGAGAGGGGTTCATCCTCGCTATGTATATGTGAGCTGTATATCTCTGCTTCATGTGTACAGAGACATGGCGGCTATAGAGACGGGTTCATCTTAGCTATGTATATGAGAGCTGTATATCTCTGCTTCATATGTACAGACACATGGCGGCTATAGAGAGGGGTTCATCCTCGCTATGTATATGAGAGCTGTATATCACTGCTTCATATGTACAGACATTTGTTAGCTATAGAGAGGGGTTCGTCACAGCTATGGATATGAGAGCTGTATATCTATGCAACATATGTACAGACACATGGCGGCTGAAGAGAGAGGTTCATCACAGCTATGTATATGAGAGCTGTATATCTCTGCTTCATATGTACAGAGACATGGCGGCTATAGAGACGGGTTCATCGTAGCTATGTGAATGAGAGCTGTATATCTCTGCTTCATATGTACAGACACATGGCGGCTATAGAGAGGGGTTCATCCTAGCTATGTATATGAGAGCTGTATATCTCTGCTTCATATGTACAGACACATGGCGGCTATAGAGAGGGGTTCATCATAGCTATGTATATGAGAGCTGTATATCTCTGCTTCATATGTACAGACACATGGCGGCTATAGAGAGGGGTTCATCCTAGCTATGTATATGAGAGCTGTATATCTCTGCTTCATATGTACAGACACATGGCGGCTATAGAGAGGGGTTCATCTCAGCTATGTATATGAGAGCTGTATATCTCTGCTTCATATGTACAGACACATGGCGGCTATAGAGAGGGGTTCCTTTCAGCTATGTACATGAGGGCTGTATATCTCTGCTTCATATGTACAGACACATGGCGGCTATAGAGAGGGGTTCATCCTAGCTTTGTATATGAGAGCTGTATATCTCTGCTTCATATCACGGTACAGACACATGGCGGCTATAGAGAGGGGTTCATCCTAGCTATGTATATGAGAGCTGTATATCTCTGCTTCATATGTACAGACACATGGCGGCTATAGAGAGGGGTTCATCCTAGCTATGTATATGAGAGCTGTATATCTCTGCTTCATATGTACAGACACATGGCGGCTATAGAGAGAGGGTTCATCCTAGCTATGTATATGAGAGCTGTATATCTCTGCTTCATATGTACAGACACATGGCGGCTATAGAGAGAGGTTCATTTCAGCTATGTATATGAGAGCTGTATATCTCTGCTTCATATGTACAGACACATGGCGGCTATAGAGACGGGTTCATCTTAGCTATGTACATGAGAGCTGTATATCTCTGCTTCATATGTACAGACACATGGCTCCTCTCTATAGAGAGGGGTTCATCCTAGCTATGTATATGAGAGCTGTATATCTCTGCTTCATGTGTACAGAGACATGGCGGCTATAGAGACGGGTTCATCTTAGCTATGTATATGAGAGCTGTATATCTCTGCTTCATATGTACAGACACATGGCGGCTATAGAGAGGGGTTCATCCTAGCTATGTATATGAGAGCTGTATATCTCTGCTTCATATGTACAGACACATGGCGGCTATAGAGAGAGGGGTTCATCACAGCTATGTATATGAGAGCTGTATATCTCTCTGCTTCATATGTACAGACACATGGCGGCTATAGAGAGGGGTTCATCACAGCTATGTATATGAGAGCTGTATATCTCTGCTTCATATGTACAGACACATGGCGGCTATAGAGAGGGGTTCATCCTAGCTATGTATATGAGAGCTGTATATCTCTGCTTCATATCACGGTACAGACACATGGCGGCTATAGAGAGGGGTTCATCCTAGCTATGTATATGAGAGCTGTATATCTCTGCTTCATATGTACAGACACATGGCGCCATAGAGAGAGGTTCCTTTCAGCTATGTATATGTGAGCTGTATATCTCTGCTTCATATGTACAGAGACATGGCGGCTATAGAGACGGGTTCATCTTAGCTATGTACATGAGGACTGTATATCTCTGCTTCATATGTACAGACACATGGCTCCTCTCTATAGAGAGGGGTTCATCCTCGCTATGTATATGTGAGCTGTATATCTCTGCTTCATGTGTACAGAGACATGGCGGCTATAGAGACGGGTTCATCTTAGCTATGTATATGAGAGCTGTATATCTCTGCTTCATATGTACAGACACATGGCGGCTATAGAGAGGGGTTCATCCTCGCTATGTATATGAGAGCTGTATATCACTGCTTCATATGTACAGACATTTGTTAGCTATAGAGAGGGGTTCGTCACAGCTATGGATATGAGAGCTGTATATCTCTGCTTCATATGTACAGAGACATGGCGGCTATAGAGAGGGGTTCATCACAGCTATGTATATGAGAGCTGTATATCTCTGCTTCATATGTACAGACACATGGCGGCTATAGAGAGGGGTTCATCATAGCTATGTATATGAGAGCTGTATATCTCTGCTTCATATGTACAGACACATGGCGGCTATAGAGAGGGTTCATCTAGCTATGTATATGAGAGCTGTATATCTCTGCTTCATATGTACAGACACATGGCGGCTATAGAGAGGGGTTCATCTTAGCTATGTACATGAGAGCTGTATATCTCTGCTTCATATGTACAGACACATGGCGGCTATAGAGAGGGTTCATCCTAGCTATGTATATGAGAGCTGTATATCTCTGCTTCATATGTACAGACACATGGCGGCTATAGAGAGGGTTCATCCTAGCTATGTATATGAGAGCTGTATATCTCTGCTTCATATGTACAGACACATGGCGGCTATAGAGAGGGGTTCATCACAGCTATGTATATGAGAGCTGTATATCTCTGCTTCATATGTACAGACACATGGCGGCTATAGAGAGAGGTTCATCACAGCTATGTATATGAGGGCTGTATATCTCTGCTTCATATGTACAGACACATGGCGGCTATAGACAGAGGTTCATCACAGCTATGTATATGAGAGCTGTATATCTCTGCTACATATGTACAGAGACATGGCGGCTATAGAGACGGGTTCATCCTAGCTATGTATATGAGAGCTGTATATCTCTGCTTCATATGTACAGACACATGGCGGCTATAGAGAGGGGTTCATCCTAGCTATGTATATGAGAGCTGTATATCTCTGCTTCATATCACGGTACAGACACATGGCGGCTATAGAGAGGGGTTCATCCTAGCTATGTATATGAGAGCTGTATATCTCTGCTTCATATGTACAGACACATGGCGCCATAGAGAGAGGTTCCTTTCAGCTATGTATATGTGAGCTGTATATCTCTGCTTCATATGTACAGAGACATGGCGGCTATAGAGACGGGTTCATCTTAGCTATGTACATGAGGACTGTATATCTCTGCTTCATATGTACAGACACATGGCGGCTATAGAGAGGGGTTCATCCTCGCTATGTATATGTGAGCTGTATATCTCTGCTTCATGTGTACAGAGACATGGCGGCTATAGAGACGGGTTCATCTTAGCTATGTATATGAGAGCTGTATATCTCTGCTTCATATGTACAGACACATGGCGGCTATAGAGAGGGGTTCATCCTCGCTATGTATATGAGAGCTGTATATCACTGCTTCATATGTACAGACATTTGTTAGCTATAGAGAGGGGTTCGTCACAGCTATGGATATGAGAGCTGTATATCTATGCAACATATGTACAGACACATGGCGGCTGAAGAGAGAGGTTCATCACAGCTATGTATATGAGAGCTGTATATCTCTGCTACATATGTACAGAGACATGGCGGCTATAGAGACGGGTTCATCGTAGCTATGTGAATGAGAGCTGTATATCTCTGCTTCATATGTACAGAGACATGGCGGCTATAGAGAGGGGTTCATCCTAGCTAAGTATATGAGAGCTGTATATCTCTGCTTCATATGTACAGACACATGGCGGCTATAGAGAGAGGTTCATCATAGCTATGTGAATGAGAGCTGTATATCTCTGCTTCATATGTACAGACACATGGCGGCTATAGAGAGGGGTTCATCCTCGCTAAGTATATGAGAGCTGTATATCTC
The DNA here is from genome assembly GCF_003918875.1 of Haliotis rubra. Taxonomy (NCBI): domain Eukaryota; kingdom Metazoa; phylum Mollusca; class Gastropoda; order Lepetellida; family Haliotidae; genus Haliotis; species Haliotis rubra. The sequence continues at coordinate 8,071 of NW_025767595.1, forward strand.
TGCTTCATATGTACAGACACATGGCGGCTATAGAGAGGGGTTCATCCTAGCTAAGTACATGAGAGCTGTATATCTCTGCTTCATATGTACAGACACATGGCGGCAATAGAGAGAGGTTCGTCACAGCTATGTATATGAGAGCTGTATATCTCTGCTTCATATGTACAGACACATGGCGGCTATAGAAAGGGGTTCATCACAGCGATGTATATGAGAGCTGTATATCTCTGCTACATATGTACAGACACATGGCGGCTATAGAGAGGGATTAATCACAGCTATGTATATGAGAGCTGTATATCTCTGCTTCATATGTACAGACACATGGCGGCTATAGAGAGGGGTTCATCACAGCTATGTATATGAGAGCTGTATATCTCTGCTTCATATGTACAGACACATGGCGGCTATAGAGAGGGTTCATCATAGCTATGTATATGAGAGCTGTATATCTCTGCTTCATATGTACAGACACATGGCGGCTATAGAGAGGTGTTCATCATAGCTATGTATGTGAGGGCTGTATATCTCTGCTTCATATGTACAGACACATGGCGGCCATAGAGAGGGGTTCATCACAGCTATGTACATGAGAGCTGTATATCTCTGCTTCATATGTACAGACACATGGCGGCTATAGAGAGGGGTTCATCACAGCTATGTATATGAGAGCTGTATATCACTGCTTCATATGTACAGACATTTGTTAGCTATAGAGAGGGGTTCGTCACAGCTATGGATATGAGAGCTGTATATCTATGCAACATATGTACAGACACATGGCGGCTGAAGAGAGAGGTTCATCACAGCTATGTATATGAGAGCTGTATATCTCTGCTACATATGTACAGAGACATGGCGGCTATAGAGACGGGTTCATCGTAGCTATGTGAATGAGAGCTGTATATCTCTGCTTCATATGTACAGAGACATGGCGGCTATAGAGAGGGGTTCATCCTAGCTATGTATATGAGAGCTGTATATCTCTGCTTCATATGTACAGACACATGGCGGCTATAGAGAGAGGGGTTCATCATAGCTATGTATATGAGAGCTGTATATCTCTGCTTCATATGTACAGACACATGGCGGCTATAGAGAGGGTTCATCCTAGCTATGTATATGAGAGAGCTGTATATCTCTGCTTCATATGTACAGACACATGGCGGCTATAGAGAGGGTTCATCCTAGCTTAGTACATGAGAGCTGTATATCTCTGCTTCATATGTACAGACACATGGCGGCTATAGAGAGAGGTTCATCACAGCTATGTATATGAGAGCTGTATATCTCTGCTTCATATGTACAGACACATGGCGGCTATAGAGAGGGGTTCATCACAGCTATGTATATGAGAGCTGTATATCTCTGCTTCATATGTACAGACACATGGCGGCTATAGAAAGGGGTTCATCATAGCTATGTATATGAGAGCTGTATATCTCTGCTTCATATGTACAGACACATGGCGGCTATAGAGAGAGGTTCATCACAGCTATGTATATGAGAGCTGTATATCTCTGCTACATATGTACAGACACATGGCGGCTATATAGAGGGGTTCATCACAGCTATGTATATGAGAGCTGTATATCTCTGCTTCATATGTACAGAGACATGGCGGCTATAGAGAGGGGTTCATCATAGCTATGTACATGAGAGCTGTATATCTCTGCTTCATATGTACAGACACATGGCGGCTATAGAGAGGGATCCATCACAGCGATGTACATGATAGCTGTATATCTCTGCTTCATATCACTGTACAGACACATGGCGGCTATAGAGAGAGGTTCATCACAGCTATGTACATGAGATCTGTATATCTCTGCTTCATATGTACAGACACATGGCGGCCATAGAGAGAGGTTCCTTTCAGCTATGTACATGAGGGCTGTATATCTCTGCTTCATATGTACAGACACATGGCGGCTATAGAGAGGGGTTCATCCTAGCTTTGTATATGAGAGCTGTATATCTCTGCTTCATATCACGGTACAGACACATGGCGGCTATAGAGAGGGGTTCATCCTCGCTATGTATATGAGAGCTGTATATCTCTGCTTCATATGTACAGACACATGGCGGCTATAGAGAGGGGTTCATCCTAGCATTGTATATGAGAGCTGTATATCTCTGCTTCATATCACGGTACAGACACATGGCGGCTATAGAGAGGGGTTCATCCTAGCTATGTATATGAGAGCTGTATATCTCTGCTTCATATGTACAGACACATGGCGGCCATAGAGAGAGGTTCCTTTCAGCTATGTATATGAGAGCTGTATATCTCTGCTTCATATGTACAGAGACATGGCGGCTATAGAGACGGGTTCATCTTAGCTATGTACATGAGGACTGTATATCTCTGCTTCATATGTACAGACACATGGCTCCTCTCTATAGAGAGGGGTTCATCCTCGCTATGTATATGAGAGCTGTATATCTCTGCTTCATATGTACAGACACATGGCGGCTATAGAGAGGGTTCATCTTAGCTATGTATATGAGAGCTGTATATCTCTGCTTCATCCATATGTACAGACACATGGCGGCTATAGAGAGGGGTTCATCCAGCTATGTATATGAGAGCTGTATATCTCTGCTTCATGTGTACAGACACATGGCGGCTATAGAGAGAGGTTCATCACAGCTATGTATATGAGAGCTGTATATCTCTGCTTCATATGTACAGACACATGGCGGCTATAGAGACGGGGTTCATCCTAGCTATGTATATGAGAGCTGTATATCTCTGCTTCCTTATGTACAGACACATGGCGGCTATAGAGAGGGTTCATCCTAGCTATGTATATGAGAGCTGTATATCTCTGCTTCATATGTACAGACACATGGCGGCTATAGAGAGGGGTTCATCCTAGCTATGTATATGAGAGCTGTATATCTCTGCTTCATATGTACAGACACATGGCGGCTATAGAGAGGGTTCATCACAGCTATGTATATGAGAGCTGTATATCTCTGCTTCATATGTACAGACACATGGCGGCTATAGAGAGAGGTTCATCTGTACAGCTATGTATATGAGAGCTGTATATCTCTGCTTCATATGTACAGAGACATGGCGGCTATAGAGAGGGGTTCATCTTAGCTATGTATATGAGAGCTGTATATCTCTGCTTCATATGTACAGACACATGGCGGCTATAGAGAGGGGTTCATCCTAGCTATGTATATGAGAGCTGTATATCTCTGCTTCATATGTACAGACACATGGCGGCTATAGAGAGGGTTCATCATAGCTATGTATATGAGAGCTGTATATCTCTGCTTCATATGTACAGACACATGGCGGCTATAGAGAGGGTTCATCACAGCTATGTATATGAGAGCTGTATATCTCTGCTTCATATGTACAGACACATGGCGGCTATAGAGAGAGGGTTCATCCTAGCTATGTACATGAGAGCTGTATATCTCTGCTTCATATGTACAGACACATGGCGGCTATAGAGAGAGGTTCATCACAGCTATGTATATGAGAGCTGTATATCTCTGCTTCATATGTACAGACACATGGCGGCTATAGAGAGGGGTTCATCACAGCTATGTATATGAGCTGTATATCTCTGCTTCATATGTACAGACACATGGCGGCTATAGAGAGGGGTTCATCACAGCTATGTATATGAGAGCTGTATATCTCTGCTTCATATGTACAGACACATGGCGGCTATAGAGAGGGGTTCATCTTAGCTATGTATATGAGAGCTGTATATCTCTGCTTCATATGTACAGACACATGGCGGCTATAGAGAGGGGTTCATCACAGCTATGTATATGAGAGCTGTATATCTCTGCTTCATATGTACAGACACATGGCGGCTATAGAGAGGGGTTCATCACAGCTATGTATATGAGAGCTGTATATCTCTGCTTCATATCTCTGCTTCCATATGTACAGACACATGGCGGCTATAGAGAGAGGTTCATCACTTAGCTATGTACATGAGAGCTGTATATCTCTGCTTCATATATGTACACAGACACATGGCGGTTCATCTTAGCTATGTACATGAGGCTGTATATTCATGTACAGACACATGGCGGCTATAGAGAGGGGTAGCTATGTATATGAGGGCTGTATATCTCTGCTTCATATGTACAGACACATGGCGGCTATAGAGAGGGTTCATCATCACAGCTATGTATATGAGAGCTGTATATCTCTGCTTCATATGTACAGACACATGGCGGCTATAGAGAGGGTTCATCACAGCTATGTATATGAGAGCTGTATATCTCTGCTTCATATGTACAGACACATGGCGGCTATAGAGAGAGGTTCATCACAGCTATGTACATGAGGGCTGTATATCTCTGCTTCATATGTACAGACACATGGCGGCTATAGAGAGGGGTTCATCTTAGCTATGTGTATGAGGAGAGCTGTATATCTCTGCTTCATATGTACACGGTACAGACACATGGCGGCTATAGAGAGGGGTTCATCCTAGCTATGTATATGAGAGCTGTATATCTCTGCTTCATATGTACAGACACATGGCGGCTATAGAGAGGGGTTCATCCTAGCTATGTATATGAGAGCTGTATATCTCTGCTTCATATGTACAGACACATGGCGGCTATAGAGAGGGTTCATCACAGCTATGTATATGAGAGCTGTATATCTCTGCTTCATATGTACAGACACATGGCGCCAGAGAGAGGTTCCTTTCAGCTATGTATATGTGAGCTGTATATCTCTGCTTCATATGTACAGAGACATGGCGGCTATAGAGACGGGTTCATCTTAGCTATGTACATGAGGACTGTATATCTCTGCTTCATATGTACAGACACATGGCTCCTCTCTATAGAGAGGGGTTCATCCTCGCTATGTATATGAGAGCTGTATATCTCTGCTTCATGTGTACAGAGACATGGCGGCTATAGAGACGGGTTCATCTTAGCTATGTATATGAGAGCTGTATATCTCTGCTTCATATGTACAGACACATGGCGGCTATAGAGAGGGGTTCATCCTCGCTATGTATATGAGAGCTGTATATCTCTGCTTCATGTGTACAGACACATGGCGGCTATAGAGAGAGGTTCATCACAGCTATGTATATGAGGGCTGTATATCTTTGCTTCATGTCTACAGACACATGGCGGCTATAGACAGAGGTTCATCACAGCTATGTACATGAGAGCTGTATATCTCTGCTACATATGTACAGAGACATGGCGGCTATAGAGACGGGTTCATCTTAGCTATGTACATGAGGGCTTTATACCTCTGCTTCATATGTACAGACACATGGCGGCTATAGAGAGGGGTTCATCTTAGCTATGTACATGAGGGCTGTATATCTCTGCTTCATATGTACACACACATGGCGGCTATAGAGAGGGGTTCATCCTAGCTATGTATATGAGAGCTGTATATCTCTGCTTCATGTGTACAGACACATGGCGGCTATAGAGAGAGGTTCATCACAGCTATGTATATGAGGGCTGTATATCTTTGCTTCATGTCTACAGACACATGGCGGCTATAGAGAGAGGTTCATCACAGCTATGTACATGAGAGCTGTATATCTCTGCTACATATGTACAGAGACATGGCGGCTATAGAGACGGGTTCATCTTAGCTATGTACATGAGGGCTTTATACCTCTTCTTCATATGTACAGACACATGGCGGCTATAGAGAGGGGTTCATCTTAGCTATGTACATGAGGGCTGTATATCTCTGCTTCATATGTACAGACTCATGGCGGCTATAGAGAGGGGTTCATCATAGCTATGTATATGAGAGCTGTATATCTCTGCTTCATATGTACAGACACATGGCGGCTATAGAGATAGGTCCATCACAGCTATGTATATGAGAGCTGTATATCTCTGCTTCATATGTACAGACACATGGCGCCATAGAGAGAGGTTCCTTTCAGCTATGTATATGTGAGCTGTATATCTCTGCTTCATATGTACAGAGACATGGCGGCTATAGAGACGGGTTCATCGTAGCTATGTACATGAGGACTGTATATCTCTGCTTCATATGTACAGACACATGGCTCCTCTCTATAGAGAGGGGTTCATCCTCGCTATGTATATGAGAGCTGTATATCTCTGCTTCATGTGTACAGAGACATGGCGGCTATAGAGACGGGTTCATCTTAGCTATGTATATGAGAGCTGTATATCTCTGCTTCATATGTACACACACATGGCGGCTATAGAGAGGGGTTCATCCTCGCTATGTATATGAGAGCTGTATATCTCTGCTTCATGTGTACAGACACATGGCGGCTATAGAGAGAGGTTCATCACAGCTATGTATATGAGGGCTGTATATCTTTGCTTCATGTCTACAGACACATGGCGGCTATAGACAGAGGTTCATCACAGCTATGTACATGAGAGCTGTATATCTCTGCTACATATGTACAGAGACATGGCGGCTATAGAGACGGGTTCATCTTAGCTATGTACATGAGGGCTTTATATCTCTGCTTCATATGTACAGACACATGGCGGCTATAGAGAGGGGTTCATCTTAGCTATGTACATGAGGGCTGTATATCTCTGCTTCATATGTACAGACACATGGCGGCTATAGAGAGGGGTTCATCCTCGCTATGTATATGAGAGCTGTATATCTCTGCTTCATATGTACAGACACATGGCGGCTATAGAGAGGGGTTCATCCTAGCTATGTATATGAGAGCTGTATATCTCTGCTTCATATCACGGTACAGACACATGGCGGCTATAGAGAGGGTTCATCCTAGCTATGTATATGAGAGCTGTATATCTCTGCTTCATATGTACAGACACATGGCGGCTATATAGAGAGGGTTCATCACAGCTATGTACATGAGGGCTGTATATCTCTGCTTCATATGTACAGACACATGGCGGCTATAGAGAGGGTTCATCACAGCTATGTACATGAGAGCTGTATATCTCTGCTTCATATGTACAGAGACATGGCGGCTATAGAGAGGGGTTCATCACAGCTATGTACATGAGAGCTGTATATCTCTGCTTCATATGTACAGACACATGGCGGCTATAGAGAGGGGTTCATCACAGCTATGTATATGAGAGCTGTATATCTCTGCTTCATATGTACAGACACATGGCGGCTATAGAGAGGGTTCATCCTAGCTATGTACATGAGAGCTGTATATCTCTGCTTCATATGTACAGACACATGGCGGCTATAGAGAGGGGTTCATCCTCGCTATGTATATGAGAGCTGTATATCTCTGCTTCATGTGTACAGAGACATGGCGGCTATAGAGACGGGTTCATCTTAGCTATGTATATGAGAGCTGTATATCTCTGCTTCATATGTACAGACACATGGCGGCTATAGAGAGGGGTTCATCTTAGCTATGTACATGAGGGCTGTATATCTCTGCTTCATATGTACAGACACATGGCGGCTATAGAGAGGGGTTCATCTTAGCTATGTACATGAGGGCTGTATATCTCTGCTTCATATGTACAGACACATGGCGGCTATAGAGAGGGGTTCATCATAGCTATGTATATGAGAGCTGTATATCTCTGCTTCATATGTACAGACACATGGCGGCTATAGAGAGAGGTTCATCACAGCTATGTATATGAGAGCTGTATATCTCTGCTTCATATGTACAGACACATGGCGCCATAGAGAGAGGTTCCTTTCAGCTATGTATATGTGAGCTGTATATCTCTGCTTCATATGTACAGAGACATGGCGGCTATAGAGACGGGTTCATCGTAGCTATGTACATGAGGGCTGTATATCTCTGCTTCATATGTACAGACACATGGCTCCTCTCTATAGAGAGGGGTTCATCCTCGCTATGTATATGAGAGCTGTATATCTCTGCTTCATGTGTACAGAGACATGGCGGCTATAGAGACGGGTTCATCTTAGCTATGTATATGAGAGCTGTATATCTCTGCTTCATATGTACAGACACATGGCGGCTATAGAGAGGGGTTCATCCTCGCTATGTATATGAGAGCTGTATATCTCTGCTTCATGTGTACAGACACATGGCGGCTATAGAGAGAGGTTCATCACAGCTATGTATATGAGGGCTGTATATCTCTGCTTCATGTCTAGAGACACATGGCGGCTATAGACAGAGGTTCATCACAGCTATGTACATGAGAGCTGTATATCTCTGCTACATATGTACAGAGACATGGCGGCTATAGAGAGAGGGTTCATCTTAGCTATGTACATGAGGGCTGTATATCTCTGCTTCATATGTACAGACACATGGCGGCTATAGAGAGGGTTCATCCTAGCTATGTATATGAGAGCTGTATATCTCTGCTTCATATGTACACACACATGGCGGCTATAGAGAGGGGTTCATCACAGCTATGTATATGAGGAGCTGTATATCTTTGCTTCATGTCTACAGACACATGGCGGCTATAGAGAGAGACAGGTTCATCACAGCTATGTACATGAGAGCTGTATATCTCTGCTACATATGTACAGAGACATGGCGGCTATAGAGACGGGTTCATCTTAGCTATGTACATGAGGGCTGTATATCTCTGCTTCATATGTACAGACACATGGCGGCTATAGAGAGGGGTTCATCATAGCTATGTATATGAGAGCTGTATATCTCTGCTTCATATGTACAGACACATGGCGGCTATAGAGATAGGTCCATCACAGCTATGTACATGAGAGCTGTATATCTCTGCTTCATATGTACAGACACATGGCGGCTATAGAGATAGGTTCATCACAGCTATGGATACGAGAGCTGTATATCTCTGCTTCATATGTACAGACACATGGCGGCTATAGAGAGGTGTTCATCATAGCTATGTATGTGAGGACTGTATATCTCTGCTTCATATGTACAGACACATGGCGGCCATAGAGAGGGGTTCATCACAGCTATGTACATGAGGACTGTATATCTCTGCTTCATATGTACAGACACATGGCGGCCATAGAGAGGGGTTCATCACAGCTATGTATATGAGAGCTGTATATCTCTGCTTCATATGTACAGACACATGGCGGCTATAGAAAGGGGCTCATCACAGCTATGTATATGAGAGCTGTATATCACTGCTTCATATGTACAGACATTTGTTAGCTATAGAGAGGGGTTCGTCACAGCTATGGATATGAGAGCTGTATATCTATGCAACATATGTACAGACACATGGCGGCTGAAGAGAGAGGTTCATCACAGCTATGTATATGAGAGCTGTATATCTCTGCTACATATGTACAGAGACATGGCGGCTATATAGACGGGTTCATCGTAGCTATGTGAATGAGAGCTGTATATCTCTGCTTCATATGTACAGAGACATGGCGGCTATAGAGACGGGTTCATCCTAGCTAAGTATATGAGAGCTGTATATCTCTGCTTCATATGTACAGACACATGGCGGCTATAGAGACGGGTTCATCATAGCTATGTGAATGAGAGCTGTATATCTCTGCTTCATATGTACAGACACATGGCGGCTATAGAGAGGGGTTCATCCTAGCTAAGTATATGAGAGCTGTATATCTCTGCTTCATATGTACAGACACATGGCGGCTATAGAGAGGGGTTCATCCTCGCTATGTACATGAGAGCTGTATATCTCTGCTTCATATGTACAGACACATGGCGGCAATAGAGAGAGGTTCGTCACAGCTATGTATATGAGAGCTGTATATCTCTGCTTCATATGTACAGACACATGGCGGCTATAGAAAGGGGTTCATCACAGCTATGTATATGAGAACTGTATATCTCTGCTTCATATGTACAGACACATGTTGGCTATAGAAAGGGGTTCATCATAGCTATGTATATGAGAGCTGTATATCTCTGCTTCATATGTACAGACACATGGCGGCTATAGAGAGAGGTTCATCACAGCTATGTACATGAGAGCTGTATATCTCTGCTACATATGTACAGACACATGGCGGCTATATAGAGGGGTTCATCACAGCTATGTACATGAGAGCTGTATATCTCTGGTTCTTATGTACAGAGACATGGCGGCTATAGAGAGGGGTTCATCATAGCTATGTACATGAGAGCTGTATATCTCTGCTTCATATGTACAGACACATGTTGGCTATAGAGAGGGATTCATCACAGCGATGTACATGAGAGCTGTATATCTCTGCTTCATATGTACAGAGACATGGCGGCTATAGAGACGGGTTCATCTTAGCTATGTACATGAGGGCTGTATATCTCTGCTTCATATGTACAGACACATGGCGGCTATAGAGAGGGGTTCATCCTCGCTATGTATATGAGAGCTGTATATCTCTGCTTCATATGTACAGACACATGGCGGCTATAGAGAGAGGTTCTTCATAGCTATGTATATGAGGGCTGTATATCTCTGCTTCATATCACGGTACAGACACATGGCGGCTATAGAGAGGGGTTCATCCTAGCTATGTATATGAGAGCTGTATATCTCTGCTTCATATGTACAGACACATGGCGGCTATAGAGAGGGGTTCATCCTAGCTATGTATATGAGAGCTGTATATCTCTGCTACATATGTACAGACACATGGGGGCTATATAGAGGGGTTCGTCACAGCTATGTATATGAGAGCTGTATATCTCTGCTTCATGTGTACAGACCCATGGCGGCTATAGAGAGAGGTTCATCACAGCTATGTACATGAGAGCTGTATATCTCTGCTACATATGTACAGTAGACACATGGGGGCTATATAGAGGGGTTCATCACAGCGATGTACATGAGAGCTGTATATCTCTGGTTCTTATGTACAGAGACATGGCGGCTATAGAGAGGGGTTCATCATAGCTATGTGCATGAGGGCTGTATATCTCTGCTTCATATGTACAGACACATGGCGGCCATAGAGAGAGGTTCCTTTCAGCTGTGTACATGAGAGCTGTATATCTCTGCTTCATGTGTACAGACACATGGCGGCTATAGAGAGGGATTCATCACAGCAATGTATATGAGAGCTGTATATCTCTGCTTCATATGTACAGACACATGGCGGCTATAGAGAGGGGTTCATCATAGCTATGTACATGAGAAGTGTGGGGTGGGGTGGTGTCGCTATAGAGAGAGGTCTATTATAGTAATGTATATGAATTATATTTATCTCCGCTACATATAGCAGCTGATAGGGAGAGAGGCTCTTTCAAAATCGCAGAAATTATGAGATGTATCATGTTTGTGTTATGGTATCGTGGTCCCCTGTCGTATATCGTCCTTCATGATATCAACCTCTAGTTTACCTGTGTCCCGCTTATTGACGACACACTCCCTCGTTCCCGCGTCAAAGTGGAATATTAACGTCAGAAACCCAGTCTAATTTCCTTTACGGTTACCTCGTTCCGATCACCCGGGGTCATTCATTTCAAGCCTGCTGTGTCGGACCCGTCTTCAAACACGTATTTCATGTTCTGCTTCGTATCAGGTAATTTTACAGAACCACAGACTAACATGGTCTATTAAATCATTAAAAACAAAATGATAATGAAGTTAAAATTTTGTTACAATAATTACGCTAAAAGCAAAGAGTTTGATGTTTCGCACCAGGTAACTGATTTTGTTTTTCCCTTTAATATATTGTATGGAAAATATTATGCATCTACAGGAAGCTGAGAATGTAACTTGTTTGCATACTGGTTAGCTGATGGGCGCTGGATGATTTTTATGCGGATCGTCATAATCATTATCATCATGAACCAGGCAACCGAGTGAACAACAACATGAGCATCGATCTACGCAGTTGGGATACAATGACGTGTGTCAACCCAGTCAGCGAGCCTGACCACCCGACCCCGTTAGTCACCTCTTACAACAGGCATGGGTAGCGTGGAATAAATTGGGTCAGAGCGATAGCCTAGTGGTTTAAATGCCACGCCGAAAACCTGGGTTCGATTCCAAACATAGGTACAATGTGTGAAGCCGTTGTCGGAATATTGCTAAAAGCGGCGTAAACCCATACTCGCTTATTCCATCTCTTCGAACGCAGTTCAACAGTGTGTATATATATATATATATTATATATGTCTACCTTGTGATGCCAATGAAATATACTTATGCCAATAATGGTTGTCACCCCCTTCAATTTGTTTAATTGGAGAGGGGTGTGCGGTGGGGGTGTGCGGTGTGTGTGGAGTTGGGTTGGGAAGGGGGTTGACAACCATTATTGGCATGAGTATACAAACGCCCTGTTGTTTATAAGAGTTCATATTGTGTGGCAAAACTTCACCGCTGATGATATAGTTTTAGTAAACACATTAAATTAAAAATGTGAAGGCTAAAACGCCTCAAAGTACACGGGATAATATTCCAAGTGCTTAGAACCCACCGCACACAATCATCAGGATGTCCGTCATAGAACAAAGGAAAAGTCGCTTAAACATCAGCTCAACAGATCAGTATCGCCAGGGAATCTGAGATTAAAATATTCGTTTAATCTCACAGCCATGATGCTTTGGTGATGGTATGAATTTACATCTGACAACCTGCGAAACAAACTAATATCTCAAAATGAAATGCATTTCGAGACAGAAATTCTTTCGCCAGAGACTGAAGAAGCGATCGCGTCTGTGATGAGCATTAAACGATTAATATGGCGTTTGTAATCTGTCGTTTAATTGACCAGTTCGCCATTCTTCACACACGGAAGGAGAAAAGAGAAGAGCGACGCTTTGAAAAGTGTTTGCAAACAGCGACACGTTATCTGTGTGATGTCGCTGTAGCCCTTGATGGTGGTTTCTGAAGACTGACCCTTTTGTAGTTAAACGAATCTCTTAAACTAACCTGTCTGCCTAAATTGATCAACAAGCAAAGGCAGGGTACGGGGGCCATTTACAAATTCAATTACAGATCGATTACTGGTGTTTGATGGATACGGAAGATGCTAGGTTGGGTTTGGGGTGAGTTTTTTTTAGTGAACTATCATATTTTACACTGGCGCATCTCATCATCATTCGTAATGAGCTGCTGTGGCTCAGTGGACTGACAGGGACGGTTGGGTAGCCTAGTGGTTAAACCGTCCGCTCATCACGCTGGAGACCCTGGTTCGATTCCCTTCGTGGGTACAATATGTGAAGCCCTTTTGTGGTGTCCCCCGTCTTGATATTGCTGGAATATTGCTAAAAGCGGCGTAAAAGCATACTCACTCACTCACTCACTACTGGACTGGTCGTTTGCCAGGAGAGAGGTGGGTTGATGGTTCGATCCCGGCCCTTTTGTACCACATGGTGTTGAAAGATAGTGTTTGTTGTTAAAGGGATACCAAGCGAGTGAGTTTAGTTTACGGGCTTTTAGCAATATACCAGCACGGCGGAGGACACCAGAAATGGGCTTCACACATAGTACCCATGGAGTGAATCGAACCAGGGTCTTCATCGTGACGAACATACGGCTTAACCACTAGGCTACCCCACCCGTCAGTCCGTTATGAATGATGACAAGATGCGTCAGTGTAAAATATGACAGGTCACCGGAAAAAACCCTTCCCTGTGGGGACTCGAACCCGGGTCTTTGGCGTGACTACCGAATGCTTTGTCCACTAGGCTACCAAACCGCCCGATGAAACAAGGAGTGGTCAGTGAAAGGTCAGTTTAATGAGTGGGGTTAAATCTGTGTTATACGGCGGCATGGTGTCTCAGTTGACTAGCTCTATAATACCGACATGTCGGGACCAGCACCAACAACCTACCCGTGAGATCCGGGTTAGAATTAGTCTTCAGTAACCCATGCTTGTTGAAAGAGGCGACTAACGGGATCGGGTGGTCAGGATTGCTGATTTGGTTGACGTCATCGTATTCCAATCGCGTAGAACGATGTTCATGCTTTTGATCACTTGATTGTCTGGTCCATTATTTACAGACCGCCGCCATATAGCTGGAATACTGCTCAGCGCGGCGTTAAGAAACAACCGTTATGTACAGAGCATCTGCAGAGCGGAGGATCAAGGGTTCGATTCCGGCCGCTGGGCTGAGTTTGTGTTTTTAAAAATACACCTATTATAATATTTTACAGAAGTGTATATATATCGTCATTTATAATGAACCCTCCCCGTGGCTTAGCAGGTAGATTGTTTGCCAGAGAGCGGGAGGTCGGTGGTGTGAGCCTCTGCTGCATCATACAAAAAGAGGTGAGGTGAAATTGGGTTTAACGTCGTGCTTGAGAATATTTCGCTCATATGACGACGTGCATGCGTGTGTATGTGTATGTGCGGCTGCTTGTACTAGCCCAGACTGAAGCTGGTTTTATAGTGCTAGCCCACTGAGATACCATGCCGCAGTGAAACGTGAATACCCCACTCAGACACATTATACTGACTCCGAGCCGACCAGTCCGAGCGCCAGGCAGGGACCAACAAGTACCATATTTTAACGTCTTTGGGTATGACGCGGTCGGGGATCGAACCCGCGACCTTCCGCTCTCCGGGCGGACGCTCCAATCATACAAAAAGAATGTTACATGAGAGAGTTCGTACTTTCCCTGCCTAGCGCTCGACGTTAAGCGGCTGAATCAAGGAGTGCTTTCCGCGAGGTCAGTATACTGCGTCTGATTGAAGTCTTTATGTTAAAACTGCGTAATTCAGAGGGTTAGCACTATAAAAAGATTAGTAATAGCACCTACACGCACATATACATATACGTTGAAGCACGTTTTTATCTAAGCGCATTAATCTTGAAGTCGACGATAAACCTCGTATAATCTCTCCTCCCAAAATAATTGACCTGTCGGAAGGAGCGATCGTTTGAACGCTTAACTGCTAAACAGAACTCCATGAATGTACAGGTGTAGTCAGTTTCACTGTCAATCAGCGAACACTGAGTTCGAGGATATCATGATTAGCACGTAAATATGGAGCAACATGTTACAGTCCTTGCAAGTAGTGGTTCATGAGGACTTTCAATAATCACCATTCATCGGGGTCAGTCGACAAGGACGCTTTTATAAAGAATCTCTGCCACGAATGTCTACATTTTACGAAAGCTTCAAAGAGTTTGGTTAATTTATATTTTTATCTTTGAGATTCCTTGTTTGTTGTTTTGTTTGCTTGTTGTTCAACTTCGCACTCAACAATATTCCAGCTATATGGCGAGAGTCTGTAAATAGTCGAGTCTGGACCAGACAATCCAGTGATCAACATCATGACCATCAACCTACGAAACTGGGATACGATGACATGTGTCAACGTAAGGATGGGAAAGCTGCAATAACTCGGTGCGCCTAGTGGCTGCAAGAGTTGTATGATCCTCAAGGAGTTGAGATTGATACTACGATGCAGTGTATGTATTTATTTTGAAAAGTCACTGGCCAGGAGGGCTAGTTAAGTGAAAACGTTGCTAGCCCACATCATACTTCATCTGCGGACGGACTTTTAACACCTTAATAATGGACTTCATTGTATTCATGTGCATTAAATAAAGAACAAATTATCTGAGATTTGCACGTCCGTCCGGAGAGCGGAAGGTCGCAGGTTCGATCCCCGACCGCGTCATACCAAAAAGACGTTAAAATATGGTACTTGTTGGTCCCTCCCTGGCGCTCGGCATTAATCGGTACAACAAGGACTGGTCGGCTCGGAGTCAGTATAATGTGTCTGAGTGGGGTATTCACGTTTCACTGCGGCATGGTATCTCAGTGGGCTAGCACTATAAAACCAGCTTCAGTCTGGGCTAGTACAAGCAGCCGCACATACACATACACACGCATGCACGTCGTCATATGAGCGAAATATTCTCAAACATGACGTAAAACCCAATTTCACCTCACCTCACCTCACCTGAGATTTGCAGCTAGCCAGTCGAAATAGCTTTAACAATATATTACTGGCCCGATTCACAATCAGGTAGCATTTGGCCAGCGGGCCAGTAGCTATTTCGAACGCTGCTACGATGTGTTGTTGACATTGACATCCAATGATCGAGGGAAAAAAATACCAGCGCCTTGAGCATGTACTAGTTGCGTGGATATGTGCGCTATATAAATATCCTATAATCATAACGTCAGCGAGCCTGACCACCCGATCCCGTTAGTCCCCTCTTTCAACAAGCATGGGTTACTGAAGTACAATTCTAAGCCTGTATGTTTGTTGTTTAACGCTTTTATATCATTTCAGGTATATGTCGACAGTCTGTATACAATCGCCTCCGGACCAGACAATCCATTGTTTAATATCGCTATTTGAACTGATGCCATGCA
Organism: Haliotis rubra; assembly: GCF_003918875.1. NCBI lineage: Eukaryota > Metazoa > Mollusca > Gastropoda > Lepetellida > Haliotidae > Haliotis > Haliotis rubra. Next base: position 24,265 of record NW_025767595.1, read on the forward strand.
TCAACGAGACCCATCAACCACCAGCCCGATTCTGTTAGTTGATCGGAGATCGGATTTTTTTCGTGACCGAAAGTTTCAAATATGCCATGATACGGCCAGGCTGTGATGGTCAACAGTTACCAGATTCACGAGTTACCTCGAAATACATTATTGCTGTTCTCGTTGATGTACAAAACGAGAAAGTGTAGGAATATCAAAGACTTCTAGCGCTTGATAATAAACACCGACGTCTATGCTATTTGTCATTGGTTTAATATGGTCGTAGCGCTAAGACACCTTTGTGGAACGGGGTCTGACGAGTCTGAACAAAAACTTCTTCAGCAGTTGCTCTTGCTGGCAGCCTAACGGTATACATGTGTGATTGTTTTAGTTAGAACAAATGTTGTAAAAGCAAGAATCGTCCGAAATTCAAGGAAACAAGCTTAGGATTTTACCGCCGCTTCGAACAATTGTTGAACAGCCAACTCGCAAAAGAATAGCTTATCTGTAATACAGCCTAACACGGTATAGGTCGCCCTAAAACTAGATCACCACCACCAACACGGTCTTTAGTTTTGTTTGCTCCTGTTTTTGTTGTTGTTTAATATTCCAGCTAAATGCCGACTGTCTTGTAATAGTCGAGTCTGAACCAGAACATCCAGTGATTGACATCATGAAGATCGGTCTACGTATTTGTTATGCGACCATAATGCTTCAGTCAGCGAACCTACATCCGATCCCTTTAGTCACCTCTTACCACAAGCATTGGCTCCCGAAGACCAAATCAATATGGTTCAGGGACTGTGCGACAGACGATAGGTGTACGTTACCAGCTTCGTTTGAAAGATTAGGACGAAATTGTCTTTATGAAGGTGAGGTGAGGTGAGGTGAGGTGAGGTGAGGTGAGTTTAACGTCGCACTTAAGATTATTTCGCTCGACGACGTGCATGCGTGTGTATGTGTGGCTGCTTGTACTAGCCCAGACTAAAGCTTGTTTTATAGTGCTAGCTCACTGAGATACCATGTCGCAGTGAAGCATGAGTACCCCACTCAGACACATAATGCCGAGCGCCAGGCAGGGACCAACAAGTACCATATTTTAACGTATTCTGGTATGACGCGGCCGGGGATCGAACCCGCGACCTTCCGCTCTCCGGGAGGACACTCTAACCACTACACCACGGAGGCGGTCGTCTGTATGAAGAGTTGTAAAATCAGAGCTGATGGGAATGAAATGGAGACTACTATTGTAATCGTATCTGATCAGTCGCGTGAATCGTATCTGATCAGTCGTGTGCTCCAAGTGACTGCCCGATACATTTAGTTCAGTCTTTTTAAGCCAGACTAAAAAAATGTCAAAGAACAAAGAATATTTCGTCATATGGCTACAGTTATAGTATGTATAGCTAGTGAATAAAGAAACACACAACATTCAAATTATTAAATTATTAGTTATAGTCTGTTTGCAGTGAAAACGTACCGAAGAATTTCACTTTAAACAAAAAAGTAAATCAAGTTAAGTGAAATTAAGATTGCGAATCCTCTTAATTTTACCTTGTCAAATGAACATTTAAATCTCAGAAATTTTTTCAACTTAGGATAAAGGTTGTTTTACAAACGATCATAGATTCAAATCGCTATTATTGGTTTGTATTACAAGGGGGTGAACGCAGTAGATGGAACAGTGAAACAAATGCACGTGCGGTACGTGATGAGCGTTAACTTACACACCAACCCTACTTGTTCTCGATGTTTCATTTAAAGTGCATACCACCTTGTAATACAAACCAATAATAGCGATTTGAAACTATGATCGTTTGTTAAACAACTTTTATCCTAAGTTGAATAAAATTCTGAGATTTGAATGTTCAATTGGCAAGGTAAAATTATGAGGATTCGCAATCTTAATTTCACTTTATTCGATTTACTTTTTGTTTAGAGTGAAATTCATCGGTACGTTTTACTGCAAACAGACTATAACTTGTGTTTGAGTAGTAAATATAGAAAAATACAACCAGTTCATCGCATATTGTTTGATTGGGCTATATGACAAAGACATGTTTTCATACGATTTATATGTGTCGGCGTTTTAAGTTTTTGTGTTACCATCGTCGTTTGATGTTTTGGACAACCTATACTGTTCAAACAACATTATAAAATGTCACCATTTCAGGCTGCTGTGATGCAGCTGTAATGTGGTTGACTATGTGTACGGTGTAAAACAACATTAAACCATCTTATATATTTGTAATGTTGTTGACTATGTGTACGGTGTAAAACAACATTAAACCATCCTATATATTTGTAATGTTGTTGACTATGTGTACGGTGTAAAACAACATTAAACCATCTTATATATTTGTAATCTTGTTGACTATGTGTACGGTGTAAAACAACATTAAACCATCTTATATATTTGTAATGGTGTTGTCTATGTGTACGGTGTAAAACAACATTAAACCACCTTATATATTTGTAATGTTGTTGTCTATGTGTACGGTGTAAAACAACATTTAACCATCTTATATATTTGTAATGTTGTTGACTATGTGTACGGTGTAAAACAACATTAAACCACCTTATATATTTGTAATGTTGTTGACTATGTGTACGGTGTAAAACAACATTAAACAACATTATATATTTGTAATGTTGTTGACTATGTGTACGGTGTAAAACAACAATAAACCACCTTATATATTTGTAATGTTGTTGACTACATGTGCGGTGTAAAACAACATTAAACAACCTTATATATTTGTAATGTTGTTGACTATGTGTACGGTGTAAAACAACATTGAACCATCTTATATATTTGTAATGTTGTTGACTATGTGTACGGTGTAAAACAACATTAAACCATCTTATATATTTGTAATGTTGTTGACTATGTGTACGGTGTAAAACAACATTGAACCATCTTAAATATTTGTAATGTTGTTGACTATGTGTACGGTGTAAAACAACATTAAACCATCTTATATATTTGTAATGTTGTTGACTATGTGTACGGTGTAAAACAACATTAAACCACCTTATATATTTGTAATGTTGTTGACTATGTGTACGGTGTAAAACAACATTAAACCACCTTATATATTTGTAATGTTGTTGACTACGTATCCGGTGTAAAACAACATTAAGCCACCTTATGTATTTGTAATGTTGTTGACTACATGTGCGGTGTAAAACAAGATTAGCCACCTTACATATTTGTAATGTTGTTGTCTACATATGCGGTGTAAAACAACATTAAACCACCTTACATATTTGTAATGTTGTTGACTACATATGCGGTGTAAAACAACATTAAACCACCTTATATATTTGTAATGTTGTTGTCTATGTGTACGGTGTAAAACAACATTAAACCACCTTATATATTTGTAATGTTGTTGTCTATGTGTACGGTGTAAAACAACATTAAACTACCTTATATATTTGTAATGTTGGTGACTACATATGCGGTGTAAAACAACATTAAACCACCTGATATATGTGTAATGTTGTTGTCTATGTGTACGGTGTAAAACAACATTAAACTACCTTATATATGTGTAATGTTGTTGTGTATGTGTACGGTGTAAAACAACATTAAACCACCTTATATATTCGTAATGTTGTTGACTACATATGCGGTGTAAAACAACATTAAACCACCTTATATATTTGTAATGTCTACATATGCGGTGTAAAACAACATTAAACCACCTTACATATTTGTAATGTTGTTGACTACATATGCGGTGTAAAACAACATTAAACCACCTTATATATTTGTAATGTTGTTGTCTATGTGTACGGTGTAAAACAACATTAAACTACCTTATGTAGTTGTAATGTTGGTGACTACATATGCGGTGTAAAACAACATTAAACCACCTCATATATGTGTAATGTTGTTGTCTATGTGTACGGTGTAAAACAACATTAAACCACCTTATATATTTGTAATGTTGTTGACTACATATGCGGTGTAAAACATTAAACCACCTTATATATTTGTAATGTTGTTGACTACATGTGCGGTGTAAAACAACATTAAACCACCTTACATATTTGTAATGTTGTTGACTACATATGCGGTGTAAAACAACATTAAACCACCTTGTATATTTGTAATGTTGTTGACTACATATGCGGTGTAAAACATTAAACCACCTTGTATATTTGTATTGCTGTTGACTACCTATGCGGTGTAATACAACATTAAACCACCTTATATATTTGTAATGTTGTTGACTACATATGCGGTGTAAAACAACATTAAACCACCTTATATATTTGTAATGTTGTTGACTATGTATACGGTGTAAAACAACATTAACTCCGCCATGATTAACACTTGAGAGTTAGATCATTTTCCCTCAATGTAGCATTGATGGTAAACAAACAAACAAACAAACAGACAAACAAACAGACAGACAGACAATTAAACAAACAAACAAACAAACGGTCGGTCGGTCAATCAATCAAAGAAAGAGAAAAGAAAGAAAGAAAGAGAGAAAAATAAACAAATAAATAAAAGCTGGAAAATAGCGCTCGGACTGGTCGGTTGAAAAGTCCCTCCGTAATGTGACGATATTTGGATTTGAGATTATAAGAACGTGAATTTGCACACAAAGTTTTGCGAATGGATTGTAGATTATGTGGTCCATCTTGGCCGGTTCCATCGTTGGAGAAACAAATGACAAAACTGAACTCTGTGTTATAAAATAAAGCTGACTTTTATTTCAATGTAAATGCACGCGAACACTCGACGGTAATTGTTCCAAGGTCAAACATGTCTCAAAGTATAGATATATTATGCTTTGCATTATGACAGTCAGATCAGCGAACACTGAAAAACTGCTAACTTCTGCGTTTTCTGTACGCCAGTACACAGATTTACCACGTCATAAACACTGATGAGGAAATGGTTAACGACCCACAAGTAAAATACATGTCGACGTGCGTGTGTTTGCATGTGTGTGTGCGTGTTTCAGAACACCAGTTTGTTCAGAGACATATTTATGACGGAGTAACATTTCTCGTCATCATAATCCAGGAATCAATTTTTCAAAAAATAAAAAAAATATCCCCACCTACCACAAAATGCCAGAAAAGAAATGTCAAAGGAAATTTGATTGTACTTTAAGAAATTGAGTTGCTGAGTCTAACATCATGAAAAATGTTGGTAGTTTGCATATGAATTCTCTGTCGGGCAGTCTTACATTTGGAACCTTTCTTCCAGCGGTACAAGTATTACAATGTATGACCAGAGATCAACGGCTATCATGGATGGTGGTTTTACTGAATCGTCTGGGTAAGAGTCCGCCCACAGAACGGTGGAGTCTATGTATCGTAGAGGTACGCCATTGCTCTGTCGGGCACTCGGTACTACGGGGAGAAAACGTGGAGTGGTCGTCTTAAGAGTGAGTGAGTCTAGTCTCACGCCACTTCTAGCAGTTTTCCAGCAATATCAAGGCGGGGGACTCCACAAATGGGCTTCACACATTGTACCCATGTGGGGAATCGAAGCCGGGTCTTTGGCGTGACGCGGGAACGCTTTAACCACAAGGCTACCCCACCGCCCCCAGTCTCGAAGAAAGTAGACTTTGTCTGAGCCGGGAGGCCATGTACAACGGTGGTTGATAAATTCCACTGGGCTAGTGCAGTTAATTCAAAACAAGTACGATCATCCTAACGCATACACACGCACACGCACGTCGCTGTATTTTTGCAAATATACTGAGAGAAACAAATAAAGGAACACAGGAAAATTCAAGCGTTCCTATAACATTTTCCAGTTTTCATCACCAACTTTGAAAAGAGTGAGTGAGTGAGTGAGTTGTTTTACGCCGCGTTTAGCAATATTCCAGCAATATCACGGCGGGGGACACCAGAAATGGGCTTCACACATTGTACCCATGTGGGGAATCGAACCTGGGTCTTTGGCGTAACGAGCGGACGTTTCAACCATCAGGCTACCCCAACTTTGAATAGCGCTGTGGGAGGAAATCTGAGAATAAATAAGGGAACACTGCCACTGGAGTGGTGTTCCCGTATTTATTTCCTCAGTATATCTTGAGCTGGAAGATAAATCCCACCTCACCTATAATGATGCATATCCTGGACCAATCCGCTACCACAGCCTCACCAGATGCTGATAATAGCTGACTAATTCAATTATCCTCACACAAAATAGGAATACTAAGGATGTTACTTATGAGAATGAACAGGAAGTGACGTCACTGCGCCAACGAAACTGCGGTAAATGAGTAAATCTGCAACCGTATCACAACGTCTTGTAGATAATCGCCCAATACACAGAACCTGTCCACTCGATCCACATTAGGCGCGTCTGACTGTGAATGGGTCCAGGGAAATGACTACGAGAAGCTAAAGGTAGAACACACTGGACAACTAGGGATGATGACTTAGAACCGGCATTTGTTTATATTTGTAAGCACAGGTACGTCAAACACCCTTTGAATCAACTGGCTTACCAAAACAATGTCTAGTCCGCATAAGTGTCGTATTTCCGTCCAGAAACAATCGTTTGACGAAGGAGTGTCCTTTACCTTCTGTTTGACCAGGGACGCGTCGCAACCATTTGTTTGACTAAGAATGTGTCCCAACCTCCTGTTAGACAAGGGACGTGTACTAACCATTTGTTTGACGAAGGAAGTGTCCCAACCTCCTGTTTCAATATAGAAGTGTCCCAACCTATTATTTAACAAGGGACGTGTACTACCCATTTGTTGAAAGAAGGACCAAAGTGTCCCTAACATTCTGTTTTTCGAAGGTAGGGTCCCACACTTCTGTTTGACAAGGAACGAGTATCAGTCATTGGTTTGATGAAGGAAGTGTCCCAACCTCCTGTTTGTCCAGGGAAGCGTCCCAACCGTCTGTTTGACTATAGAAGTGTCTTAACCTTCTCTTTGACAAGGGACGTGTGCCTCCCATTTGTTTGACGAAGGAAGTGTCCCAACATCCTGTTTCTCCAGGTAAACGTCCCAATCTTCTGTTTGACTACAGAAGCGTCTCAAACTTCTGTTTGACAAGGGATGAGTACCAACCATGTGCTTGACTATAGAAGTGTCTCAGCCTTCAGTTTGACAAATGACGCGTACAACCATTTGTTTGACGAAGGAAGTGTCCTAACCTTCAGTTTGACGACGGTGCACTTCCCTATCACCCAAACTACTCCTCTAAACAACTTCGAGCTTCTTTTGTCCACATTCTCACTGGGAAATGTCTTATGTAACTTAAAGCAAACCAACCATCCATTCGGCGCTCAACGACACTCGTGTCTGTCCAACTTGAGACGTACTACAAGCACCATACTTTGATTGACGTCTTACTCAAGACCTGTTCACAATATGCTCATTATCGTTACTGAGATAATATCTTTTGGCATTCCACTGGCCATCTATCTGACGCAAGGCTAAAACGTTTCATAGTCATATACACGAACGCTGATTTTGGTACAAGTGGAACCGGGACGCACATTCTCACAACGAAACCGGTTGATCAGAAAGCCACTTTTTTCAGGAAACATAATCTTCAGTTGACTATACTTACTACATGTTCAACCGTTCTCATCTCAACTGGTTAACTGGTGTCACAAAATAGAAGCATCTTTCTGTTTCCAGAGCTTTTCAAACAAAACTGTCTTCGCCCATCATGGGTTCACACTGCGCATGACTATCGCCATTTTGCAGCGTACTTCCGGTTTTATTGTCGTTACAATCGGCCGATTTTCGTAAAGGCACTTTTTCCTCGGATATCGGGGTGAGATGTCCATTTTGTTCGTGTATCATGCTGTGTTCCGCCGTGGAATCAGCTGTCGTCCTTATGACGGAGTGATCGTGGAACCTGGCACTCTTGTGGTTGACGGACGCCGCCGAGCGGCCGGCGATGCTGCTCGCCCGACGGAGTACTTGTCGCTGCCATTTCTTCTTGATTTCATTTTGAACCTAAACCGGACAAAAATATTAAGTATTTGATAACTGCCCATTGAAAATAGAGTGAAATCTTGTTTTCTCAAACAGGGATAAATACAGAACATGCATTCCGATTTACATAGACGTGTGTGGGCAAGTGAGTTTAGTTTTACGCCGCACTCAGCAACATTCCAGCTATATGGCGGCGGTCTGTAAATATTCGAGTCTGGACCAGACAATCTAGTGATCAACAGCATGAACATCGATCTACTCAATTGGGATACGATGACATGTGTCCACCACGTCTGCGAGCCTGACCACCCAATCCTGTTAGACGCCTCATATGACAAGCATGGGTTGCTGAAGATCGATTCTAACCCGAATCTTCACGGATCTACAGAAAAGTGATGCAGAAAACTCAATTATTATTACCGAATAGAAGATTATCACGAAATATATTTTCATTTTAGACCAATCCTACTTAATGTCTGTAGGATATGATCAGCTGATTGTTTTGTTTGGAATTTGGATAGGCACTGATCATTTTATATTCTGTGCGAGTGCGATCGCTTACTGCGGCTGTGATTTGTTTAAAAATATGAAAAAATGTAATCAGTTTTGTCTAAAAGAATGGCGTTCCCAAGGTGTCCTAAATAATTGTGTCCTACTTTCCCTTTCAAAGAAAAATATGTGTTTGAAAGTAGAAACTTAACAAAATCCTCTCCATAAGCACGTCCCCATGATGTTGAATGTTGGAACCAATATACCACATTGTATTCTACTCACCTCGGCGTTTAGGAAACAAAATAACATGGCGACGAAGAAACCCTGCAAAAGAGAGGTAAACGCAGTTTATGCCAACAGCTGAAATAATAAGGTTTTTAGATTATCGCTGTATTGTAATGCTGAAGTTAACAAACTATTGTAAAATTGAAAGCTCATTAAATATTTTGAGAGGGCGAAAGACGCTCCCTCAATCCCGCTTCCGGCCTGATAACTTTATTTGTAAGATTGTCTCAAACAAAACTGCCAGATAAACGATATGCCTAATATTGGATTTTAGTAAACATTTTACAAAAGTTATTAAAACGTTACTTTTTTGTGAAACCCGTTTCAAATGTTTCACGGTAGATTTAAGATATCTTCTTAGTTGCATTGTTACCTCGACGTAAGTGTATGCTTGCTTTTTAACGATAGGGTAAGTGCCATGAATAGACATACATGATGCTTATTAACAATCCGTGAAGAAAATTAACATAATTGTTGGAAAAACACTACCAGTGTATATAAAGGTTGTTAACGAAATCATTCGGAGAGTGAATTACACAACATGTAAATAGCTAACAATCTGTCGAATTACAAGACGTCGAACTAGGTAGAGAATTTCCACCTAAAAAGTCCTCAAGACCCGTCTATATACCAGACGTCGAGAGAGATACAGTCTATCTACCTAGAAAGTCTTCAAGACCTGCCGACATACCAGACGTCGAGATAGATAGAGTGTAACCACCTACAAAGTCCCCAAGAGCTGCCGACTTACCAAACGTCGAGCTAGATATCGTGTATCCACTCTGAAAGTCTTCAAGACTTGTCGACTAGCCAAACGTCGTGCTACAGGTAAGGTAATCCACCTAGAAAGTTTTCAAGACCCGTCGTCTTGCCAGACGTCGAGCTAGATATAGTGTATCCACCTTGAAAGTCTTCAAGACCCGTCGACGTACCAAACTGCGACCTACAGGTAAGGTCACCCACCTAGAAAGTCTTCAAGACCAGCCGTCTTACCATACATCGAGCTACAGATAAGATCACCCACCTAGAAAGTCTTCAAGACCCGTCGTCTTACCAGACGTCGAGCTACAGGTAAGATCACCCACCTAAAAGTCTTCAAGACCCGTCGACTTACCAGACGTCGAGCTACAGGTAAGGTCACCCACCTAAAAGTCTTCAAGACCCGTCGACTTACCAGACGTCGAGCTACAGGAGTCACCCACCTAGAAAGTCTTCAAGACCAGTCGTCTTACCATACAGCGTATCCACCTAGAAAAGTCTTCAAGATCCGTCGATTTACCATCGACCCACCTAAAAGTCTTCAAGACCCGTCGACTTACCAGACGTCGAGCTACAGGTAAGGTCACCCACCTAAAAGTCTTCAAGACCCGTCGACTTACCAGACGTCGAGCTACAGGTAAGGTCACCCACCTAGAAAGTCTTCAAGACCAGTCGTCTTACCATACATTGATAGAGCGTATCCACCTAGAAAAATCTTCAAGATCCGTCGATTTACCATCGAGCTGGGTAAAGTGTACCCACTTGGAAGAGTCTTTAAGACCAACCTGAAACCCCACCTGGAAGAGTCTTTAAGACCACCCTGAAACCCACTTGGAAGAGTCTTTAAGACCACCCTGAAACCCACTTGGAAGAGTCTTTAAGACCACCCTGAAACCCACTCGGAAGAGTCTTTAAGACCACCCTGAAACCCACCTGGAAGGAGTTGAAGCCGAGCTCAATGTACAGCTTGACGATGATGCCGGTTGTGCCGAGGTCCTCAGGGAGCCAGATGAAGCCCATGTAGTACACGGCAAACAGGGGGATCAGGATCACTATAGACTTGGCCAGGCGTCTAGACACAATATGTACTGTCTATATAGTTCATGATCAAACATATACACCTTAAAACAGGAACAAAATGGGGTGAGTGAGTGAGTATGATTTTATGACGCTTTTGGCAATATTCAAGCAGTATCACGGCGGGGGACACCAGACATGGGCTTCACACATGTACCCATGTGGGGAATCGAACCCGGGTCTCCGGCGTGACGGGCGAACGCTTTAGTCACTAGGCTACCCCACCTCCCGGAACAATATGGGGTGAGGTGGGAGTTTAACCTCGTGATCAACACATGTGTATGGCTACGACAAGACGCATGTACGTCTGACTATCGCTGATATTAGGCGTTGAATATATACTGAGACAAACAAATAAAGGAACACACGAAATTCAAGCGTTCCTTTAATTTATTCCAGTTTTCATCACCAGCTATGAACAGCGCTATGGGAGAAAATCTGAGAATAAATAAGGAACACCGCCATGAAGTGGTGTTCCCTCATTTGTTTCCCTCAGTATATATAATTTTGATGGACAGAAATATCTCTCTTTAAACTATAGAAGAGCCTCAGTGAGCTCGGAGAATCAGAAAACTGAAACTGAGGACATCAAGACTGACTTCATCTAGGTCTTGTTGCTCAGGGACAACAGGATCCCAATCCACAGAACGTTCGTAGCACTACGACATTCGTTATCCTATAATGAACTATAGAGTTACGACAGGTCGTAATGTTACGAACGCTTTGTGTATCGGGACACAGTCTTGTCATTTTACGACAAGCATGCGTTGCTGGGGCCCGATCCACAAAGCGTTCGTAACGTTACGACCTGTCGTAACTCAATAGTTCATCATAGGCTTACGAATGTCGTAGCGCTACGAACGCTTTGTGGATCGGTACCCAGAAGACCAATTCTTTCAGGGTGTGTACTCGTCTGGATATAACGCGGCACATGTACCAGTATAGATATAACACATCTGTACATCTTCTCTTTCGGAAAGTTTCAGTTTCTTTTAGAGCTGAGTATATACACTACAAGTAATTAGTGTATTGACAGTTGAACGCTTCCTTTCACATGTTGTCAAGAGCTATGTTTCTGTTTACACCAAACGGAATTTGTTTCTGAGGATAGTGAGTGAGTGAGTGAGTTTAGTTTTACACCGCGTTTAGCAATTTTCTAGCAATATCACGGCGGGGTCATTAGAAATGGGCTTCACACATTGTACCCATATGGGGAATCGAACCCGGGTCTTTGGGGCGACGAGTGAACGCTTTAACCAGGCTGCCTCACCGCCCCTTTAAAATCGATGATATTATACAATTGCCTGTGGTTAAGTTGAATGTTGAAAATGAAATTCCTTTAACGTAAGTTCCGTTATTGTTGTCGACATTTATAGTTTTCCTTGTCTGACAATTGACATATTTACCTGTATCGAAATGTTCGAGACTCGTGGCAGTTGGACGCAGAGAGTTTCGTGAACAATAACCGAACGATGTTGATAAAAAAATATAAAGTTGATCTGAAAAAAATATAACAACGTTAGGAGTTACATCAAATGACAAAATAGTTTCGAACATGTCTCTAAAGAGGTCATTCAAAATGTTTCATAAAGTAATTACATTCTGAATACAAAAACATTTGGGGACATGAGTATATACATGTATATCAAATAGTATGCTAAGACCTAGCTACAAAAAAATATGCCCCAAATTTGTCATGATCCCAAACTTATTGTGTGCAGTATTTAAATGGATCTCATTGATTCCTGTTGTTCAAAGGGGATGGGAATGGGATGGAGAAGCTGAAGAACAGTTTTAATCTCTGAAATGAACGTACGATTTACATATCAATCAGCGCATTTTACACATTCAGCACTGAGCGTCTTAAGCGAGTGAGTGGTGTTTTACACCGTTTTTAAATATTCCAGCAAAATCACAAGACGGGCACAGAAATAAGCTTTAGACAATTTACCCATAAGGGCGCGACGAGCAAACACTTTAAAAAGCTACCTGTGATTAAAAAACATCTGATTCATGTCAAGAGGCAAAATGACTTACTACAACCGACACTGCCATTGGACCTTTGATGATCCAGTACAGCTTAGGATGGCCATGGTGTACATTCCAGCACCTGGGAACAGAAAAATATATTGGACAGACCGCAAAGATAATCATCATATATATTTTACTTGATTCGGTTTTGATACATACCCTCTTCCCATTCGCTGAAAGAGCTTCGTTAAGAAGGTGACGTCACTCACTCACAATGAGTGAGTGAGTTTAGTTTTACAGCGCAATCAGCAATATTCCAGATATATGGCGGCGGTCTGTAAATAATCGAGTTTGGACCAGACAATGCAGTGATCAACAGCATCAGCATCCATCTACGCAACAGGGAAACGATGACATGTGTCAACCAAGTCCACCCGATCCCGTTAGTCGCCTCTTTCGACAAGCATGGGTTACTGAAGATGAATTCTAACCCGGATCGTCACGGGTTCCGACCATCTGATCCCTATAGCACATGCTGCAATCTTCAATCTTTCCCAACTGTTAAAAAAGACAGCAGCGGTAATTAAAGCTGTATAAAGAAACACGGCAATAGGAAAATGTACACTGCAGCATGAAATTATACTTACATCGTATTGTCGAGATATAATCGAACCATCGCCCATGGAATGACGAATAATATCGGCATGCCTGAAATATATCGGAAACATAGCTTATTATTATTATTCCATAACTTTAAGAGCGAGTGAGTATGGTTTTACTTTAGCAATGTTCCAGCAGTATCACAGCGGGGGACACCGTGTGGATACTCGAACACGGTTTTTCGGCGTAATGATCAACGCTTTAACCACAAGGCTACCCCATCGCCCCTTTAAAGTGGGAGGAAAACAAGAAACACGTCACAGTTTAATTCTGGAAACCCCAAAGTCCAGAAACTCTCTGCACTGTGGCCATTTTTCCATCCTTAGCATATATTCATGACAGCTGTCAAACACAGAAAGTTGCAGTGCTGAGAGTTTCTGGACTTTTGGGTTTCCAGAATTAAACTGTGACGTGTTAAGAGGTGTCAGAGGCATACCATTTCGACAAAGGTATGGTGCGGACAGCCAAAAACGTTATCTGGGACATTTAGTCCTTAAAATACAGTTATCTTATTTAAAAACGCATGTCTACATAAAAAACACAAAAAAAAATAACCCAACAAAACAACAAACAAACAAAACCAACAACCCCCTAAAAAAGACAAAACAAACAAAACAAAAACACCAAACAAAACCCCCACAAACAACAACAAAAACAATAAAAAAATAGCACCCCCAAAAAAAAAAATAATAATAATAAAAATAATAAAATAAAAAATAAAATAAAACAAACAAACAAACAAACAAACCACAAATAACCCAGAACAAGCCTTATTTCAGCTTAAGGTATTCCAAAACCATGTCAAATCATTTAGCACTGGAGTTCTCCCTAAAATTATTGTCTTAGGCCTTGGCAAATCAACGAAGGTGGTTCGTGCGTCAAAGGGACGCAACTCCTGACAGCGAACCGCTTCGCCTGAGAGAACTGGGCCACCAATGCCCCATTAACTTTATAATGTCCCACTGAAAACACATACTAACCCCAGCCAAGCAGCACGAACCACCGAAGCTTGGTCTTCTCCGCGAACACGGATATTGAAAGAATCAGCTGGAGATATAGACCTTCGTTGAAAATCCAGAACAGGTTCGTCATGATGGCGTAGTTAAACAGAGTGAAGAACAAGCGGCACTCCCAGTGCTGTAAACAAGGAATGACAATGATAAACAACATATCAGTTTAGGCACTGAATATAACAACCATTTTGTTTTATAGGAACCAAGACGTCATGGCCACCAGTTCACATGTTCGACGTCGGTTAAGGATGATTTTAAAATTTTCGCATCTTGAAGCGACACTAAAAGGCTTGATATATTTTTCGTTCTTTTTTTATCCAAACATTTGTATTACATGACGAGCTAGATCTTTAAAGACAAGGCTGCCGTCAATCCCTACAAGAGAACGTGTATAGCTAGCACGAGAAAATATACTGGCGTATGATTAATATAATCCATGGTAATAGGTGATGTTGTAACAAAAGAGTAAATGACATCGTTATATTGAGTGATTGATTTAGAGAGATTGAGTGAATTGGGTTTAACGCCCAACGCAAATCATGGAGTCTAGACCAGACAATCTAGTGATCAACAGCATGAGCATCGATCTACGCAGGTGGTATACGATGACATATGTCAACCAAGTCAGCGAGCCTGACCACCCGATCCCGCTAGTTGCCTCTTACGACAAGCACAGGTTGCTGAAGATCAATTCCAATCCGGATCTTCACGGGTTCCCCTGAAGATTACAGACGGGGCTTTCACAATACGAATGTCGTATGTCAGAGTGACCTGGGCCAGGATCCACAAAGCGATCGTAGCTCTAGGACAGCAGTAGGTGTTTGTTAAATCCCGTTAGTCGCCTCTTACCACAAGCATGGGTTACTGAAGACCAGTTCTAACCCAGGTCTTCACGTGTTATCAGTTGAAGCCATTACAAACTCAGTCACCCTCTTCCACGTCAACCAACCAATCCACAACCAACACATCATTGACACTTCGTTAGCCGTTTTGTGTCATATTGTTTAAATAAATCCTATTACGTCATTCTCTAAAAGTCCAAAAACAACACTGGACACACATTTCAGATTTCAATTAACCTTTTTTTTTTTTTTAAATAGCCACTACATAGTATTTGCCATGAATTGCCCCTGGAGGACTGAGTGAGTTTAGTTCTACGCCGCTTTTAACAATATTCCAGCAATAACACGGCGGGGGAAACCATAAATTGGCTTCACACATAGTACCCATGTGGGGAATCGAACCCGTGTCTTCTGTGGGACGAGTGAACGCTTTAAACACCGCCCTCAATCCTGAAGGCATGCACTACTAAAACCCCTACCGGTCCATCCAGGAAGATGATTTGTCCAGACGGCATGACGGCGACGTCGCCGGGGAAACCGACGTCATTCACAAGCAGCACGCTTCTCATGAGAGATATACCAGCTCGCACCAGTACGGCCAGAAATAGGTTGAGATGGATCATGTTCCTCGGGCAATGAAGACGTCTGAAAAAACGGTTCAGTAAGAAAACCCATCGACTAAACTCTGATCAGGAAACGTAATCTACTCTTTCTACAATAGCCATTCCTGCTGACGCCGCCTACACAAATCCTTGCTGGATATAACATGCCTGTGGCGGAGTGTAAATAGAAAATGTACTGTCAGAATCGTCTTCCATTCATGAAGATGCCCTGCCAAACCAGAGATGCTGGCACCAAAACGTTATACATAGAGAAAGGCCACGTTTTTTATTTTAGGCTTAATAATAATTTGGTCTCGATTTTGCATCTTTGTCGAGAAAAAAATATGTATACCAGATCATCATTTTCAAAATTAAACACGATGGCAACAGGAAGTGATGCCATGGGAATTGTGGGTATGAATTTTTATATTTAAAGTTAAATTACTTTCAAAACGACCAGTTACTTTTACTTATTTTCATAACCTTGCCTTTTAATACATTTAATATACATTGTTGGGAAAATATACGTGTATTCTCATTCTTTATTGTTTTAATTAAAAAAGCACGGTACATTACCACGTGACCGGTCATAAAGTCAATCGTTGTTTTTTCGATTCAGTACCATTCAACTTTTTCATACTTTAAAATTCTATCATAAAGAACATGATTCTGCAAAGTTTGATTTAATGGACGTTACGAAAATACTTACTTGAAATACACCATAATGGCGACGGCCAGAATCAGGAAGGTCAAGGACACGGAGTAGCCAATCGTGTACATGAGTTTGACGCGCGGCATGTGTTCCTGGAATGGTGAGATACGTCGTGTGATAATGCTGAGCAAATTCTCACAAATAACCATATCGCTCTGGTGGAGATGACTCGTCATTCAAACAGCATTACTGATGACGTATATGAAAGAGAACGTGATTGGTATCTCCTATAAAAAACACGCATGCCCCACATTTTATTGTAAATACAATGGGTAAAGCATATATCTGGTTTAAAATAACACTACCCGAATGAACTCTCTTCCACGTCATATCTCGTTCCACCATTAGCTTCTGCCAAAGGAAATGGTGAAGAAGTTGCTCTAAATTCCTATTTCAGACGTTGTTCAAGAATTTTAAGCAACACTGACATCTGTGAACCTTCATTTTTTTAACATTGCACTCAACATAATTCGAGATATGTGACGGAAGTTTGTAAATATTCCAATTTGACAGTGATTGACATCATGAGCATCGTAACCAGGATGCGATGACTTTCATCAAGTCGTCGAGTGTGACCAATCGATCCCGTTAGTCGCCCCTGAAGCCTTCAAACAATAATTTCCCAGCTTCTCCTTCGGTAAAAAATAATATTGAGACTGGTTATTCCCTGGCATTGACTTTTTGCATAAAAATTCAGAGCCAGAAACAGTTTTAAGGACGGGTAATAAAATACTGTAAATATGTTTTAGGATATTAAGACAATTTATGCAGCGCTGAACTCCACGCCGCTCGGGCATGCCCTAAGCGCAAACATCATGATGGACATTATTACCCCGGATAACCCAAGCTGCCTGTGAGGTGCTAAAAGGTTAATAGTCACATTACTTATCCCACCGGGTACCCATTATTTTGCTGGGTGAACAGAGGCACTTTTTCAACAAACACTAGCCTAGGGTGAGACTATATGAGTCACGTGTGCTTCGTTGTGGGGCAGGGCAGACGTTCCAGAAAGTCTCAGGAACCAAGCTGCCAAACACGGTCACCCATCCATGGACTCTCCATGACCAACTGATTTGTGACTTGGGTACTGTTTCACAAAGCTATCGTAGCGCTACGACTGTCGTACCTACTATACTGTGGGGTAGCCTAATGGTTAAAGCGGTCGCTCATCACGCCAAATACCCCGGTTCGATTCCCCTTATGGGTACAGTGTGTGAAGCCTGTTTCTGGTGTCAGCCGCCGTCATATGACTGGGATATTGCTAAAAGCGGCGTAAAACTAAACTCACTCACTCACTCACCCTCACAGTAACATAGACGCTACGACACTCGTAGCGCTACGATAGCTTTGCGAAACAGGCCTCTGGGCTCAGTGCACATGACAACCACCGCCTCAGGCCTTACAACTGGAGTAACTGTTGTCGCAACGGAAGAACTAATGACGTTATTTACCTTTAAACAACAAACCCACCGCCTCCGTGGAGTAACGGAAGCGTCGCGCCCTTCGATGGAAGACCGCGTCATCTCGATCAAAGACGTCATACCAAAAATATGGTACTTGTTGGTCCCTGCCTGGCGCTCGGCATTAATGGGTAAAACAAGGACTGGTCGGCTCAGAGTAATTATAATGTGTCTGAGTGGGGTTTTCATGTTTCTCTGCGGCATGGTATCTCAGTGGGCTAGCACTATAAAACCAGCTTAAGTCTGGGCTAGTACAAGCAGCCGCACATACACATACACACGCATGCACGTCGTCATATGAGCGAAATATTCTCAAACACGAAGTTAAACCCAATTCCACCACAGCACCACCAAAACAACAAACCGTAACCTACGTAAGAGTACAATAAAGAACAGGAACCCAAGCTGACACAGGTACTGACCGGTATGATATATGGGGCTGCCACACGTGAACGATGCCTCCAGATATTTAATTCCAATACACGAGCTGTCAATAAATAGTATCCGTTTTTCTCATATGTACTTTCTGCGGGATTAGTATTTCAGTTTTCGGTGGAGAATTTCTTTCCAATTTCCATGGTACTTAGATAACAGACTTAACGTCGAGGACTGCCGCCAGTCTATGAAACTGGGCAAATTCGGACTGTCAGTGTGTATGTGTATGTTGGCGTTAGCGTTGGCGTACAAGAGCTTCCATTCTCTGAACGTCAGTAACGTAAAGGTCTGACCCAGGGGTGGAAATAACTTTAAAATTGCTAGTGTGCTCCGGTACAGTGGCACATGTAAAATCACTTGCCCTGATGATTTTTCCGCTATACCGGCCGTTTTCTTGTTGATTCTTTAAATAAACAACGCATAATTAACATTAGAAAGTCAACTGGACACCGGTACAGTGTGATATACAAATTTGCTTGTCCGACAGAAAAACGCTGGACTCGGACGTCGGGCAATGGGTTATTTCCACCCTGTGACCATTTCCAGGCACATTTTTGTTCGAAAAAAGTTCATCTCACCTGACCTGACTTCATCTATCTTATCCTAAGTTGTTTATTTTATAATACAGTGGGACTGGCCCTATTATGAGGTCTGCATTTATATTTTAACACAATCTCCAACCCCTCCACCTCCAACTCCTACGTCATATTGTGCCTCCATATAGCTGGAATACTGCTGAGCGCGGCGTTGATAAACCAACCAACCAACTTCATATTGTGTGTAACATTTTGGCTTGCATCTCCACCAACCCCTACATTATATGACCTGTCCCTATATGATATTCAATTTAATATTACCCCCCCAAAAAAACAAAACAAAACAAAACAAACAACCACAAAACAATAGAAAAGGAACGATTTTTTCATGGGATTAAGGTTCTTGCTCGGAAGAGTTTTGTGATTACAAAGAATACTCATAGTGTTTACTGAAAGTGTTAAAAACGCAAAGGTGATAGAATTGCGATTTCGGCCTGCAAACATATTGAACCATGTTGAATACTTGAATTCTGAGGACACCTGCAGGTGTTTCTTTGTATGTCCGGTTAACCTTGTGGGCTAACTCAATATGTCTGTACTATACCGTGATGAGGTGATGCAGTGGTTGCAGTGTCCCCTTGCTGCAGGTACTGTAGTTCGTCCATGGCCTGCCGCTGCCGTTGAAACCAAACCAAGTTCCGTCAGGCAGACACTCCTTCGTGGCAAACTCTGAAAGCATAAGTAGTTTTAAAACATTAATTTTATAGCATTTTGAACCATGAAATTATGTTTGTTTGTTTGTGTCTGTACATAATCGAGTCTGGACAAGACAATCCAGTGATCAACAACATGAGCATCGAGCTACACAACTGGGATACGATGACGTGTGTCAAACCAAGTCAGCGAGCCCAACCACCCGATCCCATTAGTCGCGGCAAGCATGGGTTGCTGAAAACCAATTCTAACACTCATGTAGTCACACACATCATTAAAGTACAATAATCTTGACCATGACTTGAAAATCCAATTTCACCACCTTTCAAAATTATCTATCTTGATTTGTGTTTGCTGCTCATAAATTAGCCCTGAATCCATCACGTGTATTCTTTCGTAATAACATAGATTGTCTTTCACTGAATACATGCAGATCCCGGAGTTCTGTAAAACCTTCAGCAGACAAGTTTCTTCTCCGAGAAGTGCTCACCTCGTCCCGGGCTCATCTATCACTGTCACCTCCTAGCCTATTACCAATACATAGTTAAACTGTAGGAGTCTCCAGTGTAATTATCAGACTGTTTATGTGAAAAGAAAGAAATCGCGAGGGAACCTTTCCTACTCCAAATGTTGGTAAGCTCCTTAAGGGTTATGAAAAACACGGCACCGTTGATGTACTCGGTATGTAAACATGAAGTTCTGTTTAACGCCGTATTATAGACATATGACGGCGTTCTGTAAATAATCGAGTCTGCACAATCCAGTGATCAACAGCACGAGCATCGATCTGCGCAACTGGGAACCGATGACATGTGTCAACCAAGTCAGCGAACCTGACCACCCGATCCCGTTAGTCGCCTCTTACGACAAGCATGGGTTACTGAAGGCCAATATTCTAAGCTGGACCTACTCGGGTAACCGGAGTTATAATGAAAATAGTATGTAAACAGTACGAAACATTTTCAACTGTGACAGTTCACTATTGCAAGTGCTCTCAAGATCATGTTGTCTTAAACTCTGCATTGTATACTCTCCCAAAAAAGAAACGCATATAGGAATTTCAACTGTATTGCACACTGGGAATGCAGACTTATCCGTCTTTGGCACCAACTCGAGGAAAGTCAGTTTGAGTGTCACATGGAGACGTGTGGTGGCGCTGAAGTCAATACCTCGTGTGACCACCGTGGGCATCCAGAACTGCACGGCATCGCCTCGGCATCGAACGAATAAGTCTCAGAATCTCGTGTTGCCCAATCGCAGCCCACTCTGCCTGTACTGTGCGAGTTGCTGAAGTCTGGGACTGTTACGGGGTATATGGCGGCCGTCTGTCAGGGAACCCTACAGATGTTCGATCGGGTTTCAGTCCGGTGATCTTGAGGGCCAGGGGAGCACATTGATGTTGTGGTTCTGGAGGAAGTCTCAGTGTGACGTGCTGTGTGGGGCCTGGCATTGTCCTGTTGAAACAACTCCCTCTGGCGATCAATGATTGGAAGGAGTGTGGGCGTAGGATTTCGTCACAGTACCGTTGAGCTGTCAGGTTGCCCTTGCAAATCACTTCTCCTACGGCAGGTGATCGTCACCCACATCATAACACTTCCCCGGCCGAATCTGTCCACCTGGGGAACGCAAGCGTCGGCGAAACGTTCACGTCGATGTCTGTACACCAGCATTCTTCCATCGCGTCGTTCCAATAGAAATCGTGATTCATCACTGAACCAGATTCTACGCCAATTCGGTAGGTTCCAGGCCTGAACGTTGGTGCACCATTGAACTCGATGTCGACGATGTTGTTGTCGAAGCACAGGGCCAAAATAAGGTCTTCTGGCACTTAAACCAGCCTCTCTCAACCTGTTCCTGACGGAATAATCCTCAATAATAATCCGGGTATTTGTCGAGCGGTACTGGTCGCCGTAGCTGTTCGATGACGCAGGTGATGTACCCGGATGAAGCGATCCTGCGCCGCAGTGGTCGCTCGAGGTCGCCACTACGAGGGGCATCTGCTACCGCATTCTGCCGGCGATATCTCTCCCAGAGCCGTGAAATGGTGCTTTAGTGAACATTCATGCGTCGGGCAAGCTCGTTGAGACTGTGCCAGCTTCAAGCAAACCAATGGCGATATGACGGTTGGCTTCACTTAGACGTGGCATTTTGCGTTCGTCGGCAATATTCCAAATACAGTGAATAATCTCAGACAGCGATCACCTTTTATCATTGACACTATCTGATCCCCAACTGTCACGTGCATTTGCATGAATGTGACAATGAATGAAAAACAAATCGGTATTTTAGGCGGTTTTGTTGTTGTTTCAAAACATAAACAGTAGGCTAAACAAAAGAAATGCACATACCTTTTGATGCGTTTCTTGTGGATATGACACATGCCAGTTGTTGGAAGGCACATATTATATTTAACGTGGATAAACAGCGTTTAGTTAGCATTTTCATAATGTTTGTGTTTTAGTCAAATCCTGTTTTCAAGTGCATACTTATCTAATCCGACTGATGACTGTTTTCCTTTGCTATACTGTTAACAATCTTACCTCCTTGATCGAAGCCGTTGATGTACGCCGGACAGGGTTGTTGAACGATTTCGCCGGCGGGGCTGTCGTCCCAGCATGTGATGTTGTCCCATGTTCTGTTGCAGTAGATACCTGAAGGTAGCAGAAATAATTACCTCATCAGTACAGATTTATAATGGCGGTTTTACGTTGTACGTCATGGTGATTTAGTGAGTGTTGAGTGAGTTGTGTTTTACGCCACTATCAGCATCATAACAGCTGCATTAATGTGGGCTGTACACATGACACATACCACCCAGAGAGTGATATAATGAGCAACGCTCCATCTCCTCGTGCCAGTCTTGTCAATCACACGCGCACTCACGCACACACACGTACGCACGTCAAGTAGTAAACTCTAACGTAAGAGACGGATACTCGTCAATCACTCCCACACGCATGCACGCACACCCACACCGGGGACACCCGCTCACTGACACGCACGCACACACACACACACGCACACAAAAAGTCGACTCTAACAGCAATCACAGCATAATGCAAGTATACTCATGCCAATAATGGTATGTCACCCTCCCACGGAAAAGTCTTTCTTCGATCTATCCGTCATGCCTTGGTCCCACAACTCGGACTGATCCGGACTTTCAGAGTGTACTGAACGCATTAGAGCAAACTTTTCTAACCCTTGTGACTAGAAGACGTCGACTACTGTGTGTTTTCAGTTTTGCATACACATTTCTACATCCGCTCTAATCTGAAAATTCTCGTTTTGATGTAATGGTCCCCTTTTATCTCTAAGGTGGTTAATTCGAACGGATGTCGAGTGTCTGTCCACTCCTGTGTCGTTTCAGTGATCAGCTGTATCTCGAGATCGTAACACTAGTAACTAGTCTCGAACATATACTGAAAAAAGTTCATAGTAAAAAAAAAAATATAATGAAAAGGAGCCCTGAGACTTTCTTCACAGAAGTAGACTTGCCACACACGTCAGGGTGTCTCACGTGTGTCTCGGCACAATGAACTCTCTGTTTTACTTGAACCATTGTCTTAGAGTTGCATGGTGGATGTCTCCGCGTTTTCGAACAGCTGAATTGACGACTTCTACTTCCAAACTTGGTTTATGAATCCATCAGACCCAACAATATTGAGAAGTGACCCCCACCCCCAAAACAAACAAAATAAAAACATAAAAATAAATCCCCCCCAAAATTCTAATTTTATTATTCAGCCGATCAGTATGCGTAAAATGTTCAAAACGCTTCATTTGTTGTCGCTTTTATTCAGCACTAAAATATATTAACTTAAAAAAGTGTATTCCAAAATTCAAAAGTTATGACAAATCACGAGAGAAAATATATACTATTATATTCTAAAATGTATTAGTTTTTCGACCTCCAGAACATTTAGGTCATACGTCCGTAAACCATAAGAGGATAAGTCTGGCCTGAGTCAGTATTAGAGATTCAAAGAACATAGCTTGGCCAACACCGGAATAAGTTTATGCCAAGAGGGTAATCGATAGAGACGCCGAGTCGGGTTCCGCTCCGTTACATGAATTCGTATGACTCTCGTGGTCTATTGAAGACAGGAAACCCATTTATCTTAATAAATTGTGACGGGAAGACATAACTAACTACTCCTTGCATGTGACACTGGTGTCTAACCCATCGACGGTAACTCGTGCCGATTGGAAACGTCTGAAAATACCACCACAGTAAGGGTTCTGGTTACTGACACCAAGCGACCCTCTGTCAATCACACTTGAAGCTTGTTTACAACGATATTTATGCAAGAAGCTGGAATAATAACATCACGGTAATTTTATACATAAAGACCTGCGTGAACCGGTTATATCCGTTGCTAAATTAGCAATTTGTTCTTCATCTTTGTGACTACGATGGGCAATTTTAATCATCCTTTCGTGTTCTCAGAAGAATCCTAAAGCCATTAACTGTTAAGTGCGTGAGTGAGTTTAGTTTTACGCCGCACTCAGCAATGTTCCATGGCCAGCCATATGGCGTCGATCTGTAAATAATGGAGTCTGGACCAGACAATTCAGTGATCAACAGCATATACGCAATTGGAATACGATGACATGACTGTGTCAACCAAGTCAGCGAGCCTGACCACCAGATCCCGTTAGTCGCCTCTTACGACACGCATGGAACTGAAGATCAATTCTAACCCGGATCTTCACGGGTTTAACTGTTAAGACTTCGCCAAACTTCAAGATGAAATGTTGATGAATAGTTCATCTACATACATATGATCTCTCTATGTTTTCTAATGAAATCGGGGCGGTAGCCCAGTGGTTGAATTATCCCTTCGTCACTACGAAGGCCCGGGTTCGATTCTTCGGATGGGTACAATGTATCAAGCCTATTTCAGGCATCCCAGATCGTGTTATTGCTGGAATATTGCTAAAAGCAGCATTAAACCATACTCCCTCATTCACGTCAAATAAAATATAATTAATTAGATCTTTTACAAGGGACATATTTGTCTTCATGTTGGGGACGATTAGGTGCCTGACTCTGAGTGTGTGGGTTCGAATCTCGGTTGGAACTCCATCCAACAAGAGTACTAGAATCTGCACTTTACTGATAAAGTGTAATCCCAAATATAACACGTATTACAACCAATCGGTTAGTGACTTACTGACTTTAGTTGTTATTGCTAGCAAAAGATTTTTATTTGTTTTTTTTTCCAGAGGCACCAGAAAGTTGATAACGTATTGACAGCTCAACAGGCAATGAAGCATTAAAATGAAAAGAACTTTCAATTTACGTGTTTTGTCTGACCAGGTAATATTGTTTTCAGTATAATCGGGGCGGTGAGGTAGGCTAGTGGTTAAAACGTTCGCTAGTCACGTCGAAGATCCGGGTTCAATTCCCCACATGGTACAATGTGCGAAGCCCATGTCTGGTGTCCCCCGCCGTGATATTAATGGAATATTACTAAAAACGGAGTAAAACTAAACGTACTCATTCATTAGTAATCAGGCGACACACACAGTGGAATAACCACGAGGTTAAAGGGGCGGTGGGGTAGCCTAGTGGTTAAAGGTCACATGCAACCAAAACATGAAACATAATTAAAGCACAATTATCACTTATTCATGACATATAATGTCATGAAAAAACATATAAACATATAAACAAATTTAAAGCGTACAATCGCAAATCAAAAGTGCAATATTTTGTACTTGGGTTTTCTTCCCTCGAAACGAAGCACCCGGGATACCGAACCCAGTCAGAGCGGGTGGTGTGCACTCAAGTGTAAAGAGGGTTTCATTGGCTGGTTCATTTGCCGATGCCCTCACGGCTGATTGTGTGTGTGTATATAGAGATGTTGGGTTTTGTAAATACATGCTCATTTTTTGTGTATAACATTTTGCAATCAACAGACATCATAACATGTCATGTGTACAAGTATCACACCTGCCTGTCTGTGTAATTACATAATGTGACAGAGACCGAACTCGGGCCATAAATCAATGCGTTTTATTTATGGTGTATAGACTGAGAGCCTGATATTGTCATTAGCAGACAGGCAGGCAGACACATAGGTGTCAATAAAACAGACATTGAGTTTTGTCTGTGACAACGACATATCTATATCACAGTTAGAAATTCTGTCAACGCTAAACAATGACATCGAACTGAGAAGGTGACTCGGTAAGAAGACCGTGTGGTGAAAAAGACAAATGAAATTATATAAACAGTTAAATCGGTAATCTACTGTCATAACATATAAAAAGCTCGCGCCTGTGAAATTTCAACAAAACATTAGAATAATAGCTCACATCAAAGCCTTCACCGAGTATTCACCGCCAGCGAAGGTTTTCCGTCTTGAAATGTCGAACACCTCACTGGTTGACACATAGCTGAGTAGATCTAGATCCTAACAAGGTTCTTTTATGTAATGAGTAGATTATTTATTATTTGTTTTGATTAGACTACTCCTGCTCACGACCTTATATTAAATCCGGACATCCCGCTTCCAAGCTGCGCGAACCTATTTCACTGCGCATGCGCTATGAGTGCAGCCCAGCCCAGCGCAGCCCAGCTGTTGAAACCACTCTTCACCCCAAGCGCTGGGGTGAAGTTAGTGAATCGTTTGAACTCCGATTTCGCGGGTGTTTTTCATCGCGCTATTTTTCAACTTTATAAGTGGAATTTGCATCTTTGATGATTTGTATCTGTAAGTCCATACCGAAAGGTATCAGAATCTGCAAAGTTGTGGTTTACGTTGCATGTGACCTATAAAGCGTTCGCTCGTAACGCCGAAGACCCGGGTTCGATTCCCCACAAAGGTACAATGTGTGAAGTCCGTGTCCCCCGCCGTGATATTGCTGGAATATTACTAATTGCTGCGTAAAACAATATTCACTCAATCACTCATCCACGAGGTTAGATTAGGTAACAGGCCCGTCCTGCCTGCCCTTAGGCAACAACCAACAGTGCGTGATCCAGTCTGTTAATCTTGATTCATATTTAGAGATAAAGTGCACCTCCTTTAATCTTCAGTCGAATCAAGATCACTAGATATTAGCACGTTATATCTAAACCCTAAGTACCAGACGGGCAAGATCCGCTTCAATTCCTACATCTGGACATGCAATCTTCAAGGTCATGTTTGAGGTTTTACGCATACTTGAAACGAAATCAACCGCACAGAGAAGTATGCACACACTTTGATCTGACATCCTTTTAAACTCTAACTTCTGAACCGACAAAGACAAATATCAATATTTCATGACTTACGTGGGGATCTATTTTAATCCACCCCATACCAGTGAAGGTAACATTTTTGGGATGTCAACTTCATTCTTGTACTCACTATCACATACCAACTTCTAACAGCAAAATGACAAATATCAATCTTTCACGACTTACTTTGTAGGGATCTATTCTAATCCATCCGATACCACTTAGTTAAGGTTTTTTGGATGACAACTTTTTTGTTCTTGGATCTGACGTCACATACCAACTTCTAAAAAATGCCAATTAAACAGTTCATCCGATTACATCCCCATCCCTCTGATGCAGAGCCTGTTCATAATGTAGTCCGTTTGGATCAAAATCGGACCGATGAATTGCAGTCTAACTCGAAAACTACTAAACATATAGTACTGTTCCTCCCTTGAATCATTTACCTGTGCTGTCTCCATCCTTTCTCGCACACCTGGCTGTTCCTCTCTTTGCACCCCTCCCTCGTAACAAATAGTGAACTGTGTCAAAATTTTAATGATAGTTTGTTAAACAACTTTTTTTATTTTTAGGACATAAATTCTGCAAAAAAGGCACAGAGTTGGTCTGATGTTTTGATTATGATTAGTGTTTGACTGAGTATTATATGTTTAGTTGTTCTTTTAGAGTTAGATTGTAATTCATCGGTCCGATTTTGAGCCAAACGGACTATAATGTATCATGTTTTCAGAACAGGATAGGATATGTGACTGAAAGTCGCCACAGCCCTTAGATCATAATGCACATTCGTTATACATGCTTTTGCGGTAGTATATGTAGAGGTGAGGTGAAATGGGGTTTAACGTCGTAGTTAAGAATATTCCGCTCAATACGACAT
Organism: Haliotis rubra; assembly: GCF_003918875.1. Taxonomy (NCBI): domain Eukaryota; kingdom Metazoa; phylum Mollusca; class Gastropoda; order Lepetellida; family Haliotidae; genus Haliotis; species Haliotis rubra. The sequence goes on from NW_025767595.1 coordinate 51,850, forward strand.
GCATGCGTGTGTATGTGTATGTGCGGCTGCTTGTACAAGCCCAGACGTAAGCTGGTTTTATAGTGCTAGCTCACTGAGATACCATGCCGCAGTGAAGCATGAATATCCCACTCAGACACATTATACTGACTCCAAGCCGACCAGCCCTTGTTGTATCCATCTTTGCCAGGGCCAGGCAGGGACCAACAAGTACCATATTTAAACGTCTTTTGGTATGACGAGGTCGGGGATCGAACCCGCGCCCTTCCGCTCTCCGGGCGGACGCTCTAACCACTACGACCATTTCTGGTGTCCCCCGTCGTGATATTGCTGGAATATTGCTAATAGCAGCGTAAACCTAAACTCACTCACTCCCTACTCGTTAAAAAGAAAATTGCCACCGTGATATCCCAATATCCAGGAAAAGATAATTTTATTTGTCTCCAAAACGAGGAGAAATTTACGATTTGTTGATAAAACTGTGACATATGTTCATAACAGATTTAACTTCACTAAACACTTCAGCAGGTTCGTAGTTAATCACCAGAGTTGTGTTATAAGAGGTGCCACTGACGGTGATGAAGGACGGGGCACGATGAAGTGTCAGGGTGACCCCATGGTACTACAACATAACAAGGGTCAAGGGACGGACGTACTACATCACACAGCTGCCAGTTCATTACCAGCTGTTCGCAGCCCCAAGTGACTTATAAATCATGTTTTTTTCCCAGAAAACGCTGGCTTGTTCATTAGTTGACCCCATTTGTCATCTTCATGACCAGATGGCCTCCTAACCTGATCACCTGGCATATTTCTAGAACACCTTTGTGGTCATCAGTTTTACGTATTTCCGTAGAACTTTGGACTTTATGATTAATGGGAGTTTACAGAATATAGAAACTCTGTTTCCGTTTTTTATGCGCTGAATTTATATTTAGCTCATGGCGGTTTTTTTTCGAAATAGTGAGACAGAAAACTCTTTGGTCAAGACGGGTTCACAGGTCATGGTCAACA